>NW_026706670.1:0-87835 GCF_029867415.1 Vicia villosa | reverse complement strand
TCATGTATTGTTTACTTCTCTTTAAAATAGGAATAAAACTTTGTATATTTTCTTTGGCCATGTTGAGTTCCTCCCTCATAGCTTCTTTGTTGAGTTCTTCCTCGAGTGGTGACTCGGTACGACGACATGGTTCCCTGATTTCCACGGGGATGATGACCTTGGTGTCGTAGGTTAGTCTAAATGGAGTTTCCCATGTGCTCGAGTGCGGTGTTGTTCTGTATGCCCATAATATGATGTGCAGCTCCTCGACTCAACCTCTTTTGGCTTCGCCGAGTCACCTTTACAGCCCTTGGAGGATGACTCGGTTCGCGGCTTTGGCTTTCCCGTTGGTTTGGGGTTGTTCGACCGAGGCGAAATGTTTCTTGGTGCCGAGTTTGGCCACGAATTCTTGGAATTTTCTATCGGTGAAATTGGTGTCGTTGTCGATTACTATCGCTTGGGGCACCCCGAATCGGGCAAGCACGTTTTTCTTGTAGAAGCAGAGCACGTTTTGGGTGCTAATTTTGGCGAGCGCTTCGGCCTCTATCCATTTTGTAAAGTAATCGACGGCGAAGATTAGATACTTGTTTTGGTACGATCCTATCGGGAAAGGTTGGAGGAGGACCATGCCCCAAGTGGAGAATGGCCAGGTGATGAAGGGATTTTAGCTCGTGTGGTGGAGCTAGGTGCATTTCGGTGTGATGCTAACATTTGTCGCACTTTTGAACATGTTCTTTGGCATCTTGCTGCATGGTTTGCCAGTAGTACCCGACTCGTAAGGCTTTTCTCGCCAAGGAGCGACCGCCGAGGTGTTGGTCGTTGATTCCTTCGTGCAGTTCGTGTAATATTTCAAGCGCTTGGGTAGTTTCGACGCACTTGAGAAAAGGGATGGAAAATTCGCGTCGATACAGCTTGTCCTCGACGATAACGTATGATCAGGCTCGTCTCTTGACCGAGGAGGCCTCCTTTGCATCGGTCGGTAGCTCACCCTTTGTGAGGGAATTGTATACTTGGGTCATCCAACATTGGTTGTCCCCGATGGCGTGTATCTGGAGTAGGGTAGTGTTTTTGTTCATGCTTGGTTTCGGGAGGATTTCTTGGATAACTGACTTGTTTCCTCCCTTTTTCCTCGTGCTCGCGAGTTTGGAGAGGACATCTGCTCGGGAGTTGTGTTCGCGGGGTATGTGTTAGACCTCTGTTCGAGCGAATTTTTTCATCTTTTGTTTGACTAATGTGAGACACTCAATGAGGGTTTCATTTTTAGCTTGGTAGTCGCCATTGACTTGCGAAGCAACAAGTTAAGAGTCCGTGTAGATGATAACTTCTCAGGCGCCTATATCCTCTGCAAGTCGCAGACCGTCAAGGAAAGCTTCGTATTCGGTTTGAATGTTCGATGTGGGGAAGGACAGTACTAAGGAGACTTTTATGATGAGTCCTTCCTCGTTCTCGAGGATAATGCCCGCTCCGCTCCCCGAAGTGCTAGAAGCGTCGTCGACGTAGATAGTCCATTTGTTCTCGGTTGAAGGAGGTGGTGTGATCACCGTCATGTAGGCTACGAAATCGGCCAGCACTTGATATTTTAGGGCTTTCCTGCCTTCGTACTAGATGTCGAACTCGGACAACTCTAGCGACCATTTTAGCATTCTACCGACCATATTTGGTCGGTCGAGGAGCTGCTTGATCGGTTGGTCAGGTCTGACGATGGTCGTGTGTGCGAGGAAGTAGTATCTCAACCTTCGGGCGGCGGTTACCAGAGCTAAGGCAACCTTCTCAATCTGTTGATACCTTACTTCGGGTCCTTGGAGTGCTTTGCTGGTGAAGTATATGGGTTTTTGCCCGTCTTTGATTTCTCGAATAAGAGCCGCGCTGACGATCTCGTTCGAGACGGCCAGGTAAAGGTATAGTATCTCCTTACTCTCCGGTCGGGTAAGGACGGGCGACTCTAAAAGGACTCGTTTGAGGTGGGAGAGGACTTGTTCGCACTCCTCAGTTCATTTGAAGGTTGCCTCTTTTCGTATGAGCTTGAAAAATGGGAGAGCATGTTGGGCGGATTTCGCCACGAATCGAGATAATGCTGTGATTATCCCATTTAGTACTTGGATGGATTTTTTATTGTTGGGTGTCGGGAGTTCAGAGAAAGCTCGGCACTTGTTGGGATTGGCTTCGATTCCTCTTTCGGAAGTAGAATCCGAGGAATTTTCCTGCCCGGACGCCGAAGCTACATTTCTCTGGGTTGAATCGCATTTTGCAATTCCTTGCTCGTTCGAATACGCGCTCGAGATGGTCGGTGTGATCTTGGTCTCCTCGAGACTTGACGATCATGTCGTCCATGTACACCTCGAGGGTGTCGCCGATCTCTCCTAAGAATACCATGTTCATCATTTGTTGATAGGTGGCGCCAGCATTCTTGAGTCCGAAAGGCATTACATTGTAGTAATAATTCCCCAACTCAGTCATGAATGTCGTGCATTGTTTGTCGTATCTCACCGTGGGAATTTGATTGTGACCTGAGTAAGCATCCATAAAAGACAACAGTTTATAGTCGGCCGAGTTGTCGAATAGTCTATCAATGTTAGGTAAAGGAAATCACTGACACTTACTGTAGAAGAAGAAATTTTAAAATAAGTTAAATATGAAAACGTCAAACCCATTTTCAATAGAAAGAATATGAAAACCCATAACGACCTAATATTTGGATGAACCTATCAACCAAACAACAATTGAAACAAATAATATTATTAACTGAAAAAACGGAAAGAATAACATTTGGATGAACCTATCAATCAAACCACAATTGAAACAAATAATATTATTAACTGAAAAAACGGAAATAATACTAACATTGTGAAAAAGCAAGGAACCTTTTTCATAGAGGGATGTGAAGAATGGTGGTACAGGGAAGGGAGATCAAATGAAGGGAAGAAAAAATTAAGGAAAGAAAATAATAAAGGTCCAAATAAATAAATTGGTAAAGGAATGGATGAATGTGATGAATTGGGAGTCCAAACGTTAAACTTCAAACACACAAAAGAAGTGGACACTGAACCCATAGCAAGAGTATCAATAACCATACTTTCACGCATATTAGACAACACAAGATTCAATCTCATAGCACAATCCAACGCAGGAGTAACAATAACCATACTTTCACGCATATTAGATATTGTGTTACACTAATATCAATAATAGCAATAAAAGGTGTACCATTAATAAAGCGCGTAACTCGGATTAGTCTATCCTCAGTAGTAGTCTCAAAACCAGAAAATGCAAACACTTTCCCTTTCGCCTGCTCCTTCTTTGACTTGTCACACTTGGTACTAATATGCCCTTGCTCGCCACAGTTGTAGCAGGTCACACCTGCACCAACTCTACAATCAACAGCTTTGTGACCCCGCTTGCCACACTTAAAACACTTCCCAAAATCCTTGTTGCACTCACAAGCGCAATGTCCTTCGACAGCACACTTGAAGCACTTAATCAAAGTATTAGCTCCTTCCCCACTTGGCTTCCCGTCATAACCAATTTTCCGCTTCTTCTTATTATCATACAATTTCCCACGGCATTGTCCTTTCCCTTTCCCTTTCCCATCATTTGATGACTTATAGTGTGAAGCACTCTCCCTATTATCCTCATCATAAATCCGACTCTTGTTTACCAACTCCGAAAAATGAGTAATCTGTTGGTAACCAATAGCCTTCTTAATATCATGCCTCATACCATTCACAAACTTCAAACACTTAGACCTCTCCGCATTCATAGTATTGTAGGGAGGATAATACTTGATCAACTCTTAGAATTTTGTAGCATACTCCGCTATCGTTCCATTTCCTTGCTTCAACTCCAAAAATTCCACTTCTTTCTTTCCACGCACATCTTCTGGAAAATAGTTTTCCAAAAATGCGTCACAGAAAAGAGTCAAAGTAACTTCCATACCTTCCTCATCAAATCTATGTACATTATTACCCCACCAATCCTCGGTTCCTTCTCTAGCATGTGAGTGCCAAACTGCACCTTATGCAGGTCGGTACAATTCATGACTCGAAAGATCTTCTCGATTGCTTTCAACCACGCTTGTGTCTTATCAAGTTCATGATCTTATTCAAAGATCGGAGGATTGTTCCTTCGGAAGTCTCCCAAAGCATGAAACTCATTTTCCTCTCTATTACCAGCATTTGCCTACAACACATGTCCAATAGCACCAACCAACATTATCAATTCCTCAGCAATAGTATCATCATTCCTTCCTGCAACCATTATCTTAAGACATCCAACAACCAACAGACGAACAATATTGATCGTGTCAGATACACAAATTGAATATAACGAGAATAAAGACATTAATAACCTTGACCAACTGGTCGACCATGCTTTGATGCGACTAATGTAACACCCCTTTTCTAACCCTAACTAGCTCAATACAAATACAGATTAGTATAATATGCATATAACAAAAGGGTGTCACATGTCATTTTCACAACAATGAAAACCAACAAAACATACATCACATACGTCTGATCATAATTATAAGACATATTTAAAACTTCATGTTTCTTTAATATGCATATCGCAACGGAATATTGGTTTCTCAAAATAATTTGAATGATCATATCCCATACTATAATCATCCGCCAACATAATGATAATATCACCTAATAATTATTTCATATGAATTCAAATATAGACACCAAGGCCATTTAACATATTATATCCAAAATACAATACCAAATAAGAGAAAATATAACAATATCTCATAGCAACAAACACGAGTTCAAATACCCCCGTGTTACATGACCATAGCATCGACTACTACCTAAGAATACGCGAAATAATCGAACAAGCTCCTTGAATAATCCTCGTGCAAGCACACTACTCTTCAAAATCTGCGCGATGTCGCATAGAACATCATTGCAACAGAAGGGTGAGAATTCACATCATTATAAATATATATAATAAAAACAATGAACAAATCATACAAACATCCAACAATTCATCGCACTTGATAATCATAATGAATTCCACAAATATCGTACATAGCACAATCATTGCTAATTTTCCACCAACTAACAATTACCAATTATCACATAAGCACACATAAAATTCAAAACACATCATATAACAACCAACGTGACCCAATGCAATTTAATGAGAATCATGCAAGTGGTAACATCGTGAACATCAAGCTCACCTCGCTCTCGGTTCATTTTGAATCAAAGCCACGCTCCCGATCTGGACTAGGATCCAAGCCAACAATATGAACTTATGAAGGATAGAAAAACACTTAGAAAGGGGGGGGTTTGAATAAGTGTAGCTTTAAAAACTTGACAGATAAAAATAAATTGCACAGTTATTTTTATCCTGGTTCGTTGTTAACTAAACTACTCCAGTCCACCCCCGCAGAGATGATTTACCTCAACTGAGGATTTAATCCACTAATCGCACGGATTACAATGGTTCTCCACTTAGTCAGCAACTAAGTCTTCCAGAGTCTTCTGATCACACACTGATCACTCCAGGAACAACTGCTTAGATACCCTCTAAGACTTTTCTAGAGTATACTGATCCACACGATCACTCTAGTTACAACCTGCTTAGATAACCTCTAAGACTTCCTAGAGTATTCTGATCCACACGATCACTCTAGTTCCTTACAACTTAATGTAATCAATTCTAAGAGTATTACAAATGCTTCTTAAAAGCTATAATCACAAACTGTGATATTTCTCTTAACGTTTAAGCTTAATCTCGCTAATATATTACAACAGCAATGTAGTGAGCTTTGATGAAGATGAAGATTCTGAGCTTTGAATTTGAACAGCGTTTCAGCAAGTTTAATAGGCGTTGTTTTGTTCAGGATCGTTAACCTTGCTTCTCATCAGAACTTCATATTTATAGGCGTTGGAGAAGATGACCGTTGAGTGCATTTAATGCTTTGCGTGTTCCGTACAGCATCGCATTTAATGTTATACGCTTTTGTCAACTACCTCGAGCCTTGTTCATGCTGTGTCTACTGACGTAGCCTTTAATAGCTTTTAACGTTCCTTTTGTCAGTCAGCGTAGCCTGCCACTTGTACTTTCTTCTGATCTGATGTTTGTGAATACAACGTTTGAATATCATCAGAGTCAAACAGCTTGGTGCAAAGCATCTTCTGATCTTCTGACCTTGAAGTGCTTCTGAGCGTGATACCATCAGAACTTCAGTGCTTCTGTTCTCTTGTTCTTCTGATGCTTCCATAGACCCATGTTCTGATTCTGCTTCGACCATCTTCTGATGTCTTGCCAGACCATGTTCTGATGTTGCATGCTGAACCATTTGAGACAAAGCTTCTGAGCGCTGAATTATGCATACTCTTTATATATTTCCTGAAAGGGAAATTGCATTGGATTAGAGTACCATATTATCTTAAGCAAAATTCATATTATTGTTATCATCAAAACTAAGATAATTGATCAGAACAAATCTTGTTCTAACAATCTCCCCCTTTTTGATGATGACAAAAACATATATAAATGATATGAATTTGCGATCAGAAAGAACAGACGGCAAAAGACAAATTACACAGCTATAGCATAAGCATATGAATATGTCTCCCCCTGAGATTAACAATCTCCCCCTGAGATAAATAATCTCCCCCTGAAATAAATACTCGAAGAACTTTAATAAAAGACTTCCCTGATTATTTCGGTAGAGACGATCATATAAGCTTCTGTCTTTAGAGAATTCATAGCTTCTGACTTCTGCTTCCATAGGACAGCTTCAGAACTAGAATTTCTTTAGATCCCTAGAACACTCACAGCTTCTGATTCCTGCTTCCATCTAGGACAGCTTCAGAACTTGAATTTCTTTGATCTTCTGAACATTCACAGCTTCTGATTTCTGCTTCCATCTAGGACAGCTTCAGAACTTGAGTTTTCTGGATCTTTAGAACGTTCACAGCTTCTGATTTCTGCTTCCCTAGGATAGCTTCAGAGCTTGAATTTCTACCAACATCACTTCATGCTAGATTTGTATCAGAACATTGTTGAATGTACCAGAGCATCATCAGAGCATCTCTACATCCTGAAATGTTACAGAACAAAATCTAAACAACAAAAGTTAGCATGAACGAGTCAGAACATAAAATGTATATTAGAACACATGATATGTATCAGAGCCATATAGGCTAAAATAATGTATCAGAGCAAATAGAATTTAGTCAGATCAAATAGACAAATATGGATCAAATTCTATTATCAGTGCTTCTGATTTCTGAAGCTTGACAGCACTCAGCTTGCTTCAGTTTCCATGGTTTTGCTTCTTGTGTTTGCTTTGAAGATTCTCTTCACTTCTTTATACCTGCAAAACACTTTAAACCATATAGAACTTGCAGTTCTTGTTAGTAAATGTGTGGGAGCTTTACCCAGCAACTGATAGATTAATCAAATCATTTATCATTTATCTTCTCCCCCTTTTTGTCATATCATCAAAAAACATATTTCAAAAGATTCAGATGAATAAAACGACAAATAAAAATCACTGGAATGTAAAACAAAGAAAGTTTTCATTGATAATCAAAAAGATTACAAGAGAGGAATGCAAAGAGATAGAGTGAATAGAGAAAATATGAGAGGGAGGGAGAAGCGTTTGAAGAGTATTTAAAAGAAAATAAAATGAAACGAATGATGAATAGCATTTAATGTTACGTGACATGAGGAGAGATAATAAAGACAAATGAGGTGACTAGCACAGTTACCTATGGTCGGCGTCCCTTCAACTGCACGCACGCTTATCCATGAATAGTAACGACAGGTTTACCATCCCGAGATAAAACGTTACAGCTGTTTTGCTTTAAAAGAGGTTCTGAATCAACTTAGACAATGAAACGTTAGTAATAACCGAATCATAATTTTTAAAAGATTTCAATCAGAACTTCTGATTAGAAAATAATCCATTTTCATTTCAGAAGATACTCATACATAAGAACTTCTCATCTTCTCATTCTGGGCATAAATCCATACTGATGTTCTTCAGAATGAACTTAAACCTATCTTCAGCCAGGGGTTTTGTAAAGATATCAGCCCATTGATGGTCTGTATCAACAAAGTTTAAAGATATAACACCCTTCTGAACATAGTCCCTTATGAAATGATGTTTAATCTCAATATGTTTAGCCTTTGAATGAAGAATAGGATTCTTAGATAAACATATAGCAGAAGTATTATCACAGAATATAGGAATGTTACTCTCAAATATCTGATAATCTTCTAGCTGACTCTTCATCCAGAGCATCTGTGTACTGCAACCAGCAGCAGCGACATATTCTGCTTCTGTTGTTGATAGATCAATAGTTGCTTGCTTCTTGCTATACCAAGAGATCAAATGACTTCCAAGAAATTGGCAACTTCCTGAAGTACTTTTTCTTTCAATTCTGTCTCCAGCATAGCCAGCATCGCAGAATCCTACTAAGTTGTATTCTTTAGATTTTCTGTAAACTAAGCCAACATTAGTAGTACCTTTCAGATACCTTAGAATTCTCTTAACAGCAGTTAAATGAGATTCTCTAGGATCTGATTGAAATCTAGCACACAAACAAACACTGAACAGAATGTCAGGTCTAGAAGCAGTCAGATATAGAAGAGATCCAATCATACCTCTGTATAACTTCTGATCTACCTTCTTACTTACCTCATCCTTACCTAGGATGCATGTTGGATGCATAGGAGTTTTGGCTTCTTTGCAGTCTAGAAGATTAAACTTCTTCAGAAGTTCCTTCACATACTTGGTTTGGTGAACATACGTTCCTTCTGATGTTTGATTTATTTGTATTCCAAGGAAATACTTGAGTTCTCCCATCATGCTCATTTCAAACTCAGCCTGCATAGACTCAGCAAACTCCTTTCCAAGTGTAGCATTAGATGTTCCAAAAATAATATCATCTACATATATTTGACAAATTAAAATATCCCTTTTAAAGGTTTTACAAAAGAGAGTAGTGTCCACTTTTCCTCTAGTGAAACCATTATCCAGAAGGAAAGAACTTAAGCGTTCATACCAAGCTCTGGGAGCCTGTTTCAATCCATACAATGATTTCTTAAGTTTGAAAACATGATTAGGAGACATAGAGTCTTCAAAACCAGGAGGTTGATGGACATAAACTTCTTCATCTATATAACCATTTAAGAAGGCACTCTTAACATCCATCTGATAGAGAGTGATGTTATGTTGAGTGGCAAATGAAATTAATAGACGAATAGATTCTAACCTGGCCACTGGTGCAAAGGTTTCTGTATAGTCAATCCCTTCTTGCTGACTATAACCCTGAGCCACCAGTCTGGCTTTGTTCCTTATCACTTCACCTTTCTCATTGAGCTTGTTTCTGAAGACCCATTTTGTACCGATTATATTGAATCCATCTGGTCTAGGAACAAGATCCCAAACATCATTCCTTGTAAACTGATTCAGTTCTTCTTGCATAGCAATTATCCAGTCTGGATCTTCTAGAGCATGATCAACAGAAGTTGGCTCGATCAAAGATACAAGACCTAATTGACAGTCTGCATTGTTCTTAAGGAAAGCTCTTGTTCTGATTGGATCATCCTTCTTTCCAAGAATGACATCTTCTGAATGACCAGAGATGAGTCTGGATGATCTTCTGACAGATGGTTCTTCAGAAATGCTTAGATTCTCCAGAGAAGCTGATACTTGATCTTCAGATTCTTTGCTTCTGAGAAGCTCTGCTTCTGATGCGTTGCTTCTTGGCTCAACAACTTCTGATATATCAATATCACAATCTGCAAAATTATCAAACTGCTTTGGTTTTTCAGAACCAAGCTTATCATCAAACCTGATATTGATTGATTCTTCTACAATCAATGTTTCAGTATTGTATACTCTGTAGCCTTTTGAGCGTTCAGAATATCCAAGAAGGAAACATTTTTGTGCTTTGGAATCAAACTTACCAAGATGATCTTTAGTGTTCAGAATAAAGCATACTTCTATTCTTCCACAATTCATAAGGAGTCTTATTTAGAATAGGTCTGATAGAGATTCTATTCTGAATATAGCATGCAGTGTTTATTGCTTCTGCCCAGAAATGCTTAGCCATATTGGTTTCATTGATCATGGTTCTGGCCATTTCTTGCAGAGTCCTATTCTTTCGTTCTACAACTCCATTTTGCTGTGGAGTTCTAGGACAAGAGAAATCATGGGCAATACCATTTTCTTTGAAGAATTCTTCAAAGGATCTGTTCTCAAATTCGCCACCATGATCACTTCTGACCTTTATGATTTTACACTCTTTTTCAGATTGAATCTGAATGCAGAAATCAAAGAACACTGAATGAGTCTCATCCTTGTGTTTCAAGAATTTTACCCATGTCCAGCGGCTATAATCATCTACGATGACTAATCCATATTTCTTCCCTCTGACAGATGCTGTTTTGACTGGGCCAAACAGATCAATGTGCAAGAGTTCTAATGGCCTTGAGGTAGAAACAACATTCTTGGACTTGAATGCAGGTTTGGAGAACTTGCCCTTCTGACATGCTTCACAAAGAGCATCTGATTTGAATTTCAGATTAGGGAGTCCTCTGACAAGATTCAGTTTGTTAATCTGAGAAATCTTTCTCAAACTAGCATGACCTAATCTTCTGTGCCAGACCCACTGCTCTTCAGAAACAGACATAAGACAAGTCACCTTCTGACTCATAAGATCTTGCAGATCTGTCTTATAAATGTTGTTCTTCCTCTTGCCTGTAAATAGGATTGAGCCATCCTTCTGATTTACAGCCTTGCAAGACTCTTGATTAAAGATTATATCATAACCATTGTCACTCAGTTGACTGATAGATAAGAGGTTATGTGTTAATCCCTCTACAAGAAGTACATTAGAAATGGAAGGAGAGTTACCAGACTTTATAGTTCCAGAGCCAATTATCTTGCCCTTCTGATCTCCTCCAAACTTGACTTCTCCTTCAGACTTAAGTACCAGGTCTTGGAACATAGACCTTCTTCCTGTCATGTGTCGTGAGCATCCAGAGTCCAGGTACCATGACATGTTGTGCTTTGTCCTTTTTGCAGTCAAGGATATCTGCAATAGGAATAATCTTATCCTTAGGTACCCACATTTTCTTGGGTCCTTTCTTGTTAGATTTTCTCAAGTTCTGATTGAACTTGGGTTTAACATTGTAAGCAATAGGAGGAACAGCATGATAATTTTTAATGTGAGTTTCATGATATTTCCTAGGTTGTGTCACATGCTTTTTGGTGTGTGTTATGTGAAAACTTTGAGCATGTGAAGTGTGCCTAATATCATGGGAGTGGCCATACTTGAACTGATCATACAATGGCTTGTATGTGAGTTTCATTTCATCAACAGGTTCAAGTTTGTATGGGGTTTCACCCTCAAAACCAATGCCGACTCTTTTGTTTCCAGACACAGCATATATCATAGAAGCTAGCTGACTTCTGCCAATACTTCTAGATAAGAACTTCCTGAAACTTAAATCATATTCTTTCAGAATATGGTTTAGACTAGGAGTGGATTTTTCTGAATCAGAAGGAGATCCAACATTATTGGATAATTTTAAAAGTTTTTCTTTTAATTCAGAATTCTCCAACTCAAGCTTCTTTGTTTCAAATTCAAATAGCTTTTTCAGCTTTTTGTATTTGAGACTAATCTGAGACTTGAGTTCCATAAGTTCAGTTAGACCGAAAACTAACTCATCTCTAGTAAGTTCAGAAAATACCTCTTCAGAATCTGATTCTGATGTAGATTCTGATCCGTCATCTTCTGTCGCCATCAGCGCACAGTTGGCCTGCTCATCTTCAGAGTCTGAATCATCTTCTGACTCATCCCAGGTTGCCATAAGACCTTTCTTCTTATGAAACTTCTTTTTGGGATTTTCCTTCTGAAGATTTGGACATTCATTCTTGAAGTGTCCAGGCTCATTGCATTCATAGCACATGACCTTCTTCTTGTCAAATCTTCTGTCATCAGAAGATTCTCCACGTTCAAATTTCATTGAACTTCTGAAGCCTCTGAACTTCCTTTGCTTGGTCTTCCAGAGTTGGTTTAGCCTTCTGGAGATCAGGGACAGTTCATCTTCTTCTTCAGATTCTGATTCTTCAGGATCTTCTTCTCTAGCCTGAAAAGCGTTAGTGCATTTCTTGATATTGGATTTTAATGCAATAGACTTACCTTTCTTTTGAGGCTCATTTGCGTCCAGCTCTATTTCATGACTTCTCAAGGCACTGATAAGCTCTTCCAGAGAAACTTCATTCAGATTCTTTGCAATCTTGAATGCAGTCACCATAGGACCCCATCTTCTGGGTAAGCTTCTGATGATCTTCTTTACGTGATCAGCCTTGGTGTATCCCTTGTCAAGAACTCTCAATCCAGCAGTAAGAGTTTGAAATCTTGAAAACATCTTTTCAATGTCTTCATCATCCTCCATCTTGAAGGCTTCATACTTCTGGATTAAAGCTAGAGCTTTAGTCTCCTTGACTTGAGCATTTCCTTCATGAGTCATTTTCAAGGACTCATATATGTCATAGGCCGTTTCCCTGTTAGATATCTTCTCATACTCAGCATGAGAGATAGCATTCAGCAAAACAGTTCTGCATTTATGATGATTCCTGAAAAGCTTTTTCTGATCATCATCCATTTCTTGCCTTGTCAGCTTTACGCCTCTGGCATTTACTGGATGTTTGTAACCATCCATCAGAAGATCCCATAGATCACCATCTAGACCAAGAAAGTAACTTTCCAGTTTATCTTTCCAGTATTCAAAGTTTTCACCATCAAATACCGGCGGTCTAGTATAACCATTGTTACCGTTGTATTGCTCAGCAGAGCCAGATGTAGATGCAGGTGTAGACTTTTCACTTTCATCAACCATCTTTTACTGAAGCGTTTTTCTCTTCCTGAATCTTTTCTAAACACGGTTAAGTGCTTGCACCTTAGAACCGGCGCTCCGATACCAATTGAAGGATAGAAAAACACTTAGAAAAGGGGGGGTTTGAATAAGTGTAGCTTTAAAAACTTGACAGATAAAAATAAATTGCACAGTTATTTTTATCCTGGTTCGTTGTTAACTAAACTACTCCAGTCCACCCCCGCAGAGATGATTTACCTCAACTGAGGATTTAATCCACTAATCGCACGGATTACAATGGTTCTCCACTTAGTCAGCAACTAAGTCTTCCAGAGTCTTCTGATCACACACTGATCACTCCAGGAACAACTGCTTAGATACCCTCTAAGACTTTTCTAGAGTATACTGATCCACACGATCACTCTAGTTACAACCTGCTTAGATAACCTCTAAGACTTCCTAGAGTATTCTGATCCACACGATCACTCTAGTTCCTTACAACTTAATGTAATCAATTCTAAGAGTATTACAAATGCTTCTTAAAAGCTATAATCACAAACTGTGATATTTCTCTTAACGTTTAAGCTTAATCTCACTAATATATTACAACAGCAATGTAGTGAGCTTTGATGAAGATGAAGATTCTGAGCTTTGAATTTGAACAGCGTTTCAGCAAGTTTAATAGGCGTTGTTTTGTTCAGGATCGTTAACCTTGCTTCTCATCAGAACTTCATATTTATAGGCGTTGGAGAAGATGACCGTTGAGTGCATTTAATGCTTTGCGTGTTCCGTACAGCATCGCATTTAATGTTATACGCTTTTGTCAACTACCTCGAGCCTTGTTCACGCTGTGTCTACTGACGTAGCATTTAATAGCTTTTAACGTTCCTTTTGTCAGTCAGCGTAGCCTGCCACTTGTACTTTCTTCTGATCTGATGTTTGTGAATACAACGTTTGAATATCATCAGAGTCAAACAGCTTGGTGCAAAGCATCTTCTGATCTTCTGACCTTGAAGTGCTTCTGAGCGTGATACCATCAGAACTTCAGTGCTTCTGTTCTCTTGTTCTTCTGATGC
Source organism: Vicia villosa (assembly GCF_029867415.1). NCBI lineage: Eukaryota > Viridiplantae > Streptophyta > Magnoliopsida > Fabales > Fabaceae > Vicia > Vicia villosa. The sequence goes on along the minus strand of NW_026706670.1, from coordinate 73,928 downwards.
TTCCATAGACCCATGTTCTGATTCTGCTTCGACCATCTCCTGATGTCTTGCCAGACCATGTTCTGATGTTGCATGCTGAACCATTTGAGACAAAGCTTCTGAGCGCTGAATTATGCATACTCTTTATATATTTCCTGAAAGGGAAATTGCATTGGATTAGAGTACCATATTATCTTAAGCAAAATTCATATTATTGTTATCATCAAAACTAAGATAATTGATCAGAACAAATCTTGTTCTAACAACTTATAGTTCACCGCTTTTGTTTCCACACTACGATCAAAGCCACAAAACCGGAGTACAATCTCCCCCATGAATGCATGTGAAACAAGACTCGCAATATATGCAATTAAGATTATCACACAACCTTAAGCATCCAAGCATATCACAATAATTCGCACAATTCGAATTATCCACCAAAACGTTGCACAACATACATTAATCATCGATAAAGCATACACATAGCCTTTATCAATCACACATAATATATAGCATATAAGCCAATCAATGTTACCCTCATCAATCACCCAAAACATCATATACATATACCAAAATCAAGTATCATGTACACATTAGTTTTCGATTCAAAACCTATCCAAACACTATTGAATAAATTATTAAAGTACATGGAAACCCCCCTTAAATCATAAGCATACAAGATCCCAAAGCAAAGAATCAAAATTTTCTGGAACAGGCCGCGCTACGCGCTCATCCCCTCGCTACGCGAGTTGTTTCGCTATACGTGACCTCTACGATTTTTGAAGAAAAAAACTATTTTGACAGCACCTTCTAAAACCTATTTTGAACCAAATAAACACCTTCAAACAGACATTAATCATACATAGATAGGTTTCTGATCATGGTTCTATCATGGGTCATCAACACAATAACAAAAACATGATTACTCATTCAATTCCAAAGATTTCTACTCAAACCCTAACATACAAAGTTATGAGGAATTAAATTTAAGAACACCTTAGCATGATTCTGCCCATTGCATACCATATACACCCATAATAACATAGATTCTCCCCCGTACCTCTTGAAGATTCTTCTTCTTCTAGGTTTTCCTACTCTTTTCTCCCTTTCTCCTCTTCTCTTGTTCTTTCTCTTCTCTTTCTCCAAAATGAGAGTTATGAGACTAACCTAGTCTCTACTCTTACTATCTTATTTGATTAAATGGGTTTAGTCACTCTCACCCCCTTATTACTACTACTACTTCTAATAATTAGGCCCAATTGAATTATTATATTATTCACCTAATAATTCCATATAGCATAATTAACACATAATTTAAACAATAATTAATTATCACACCACATAAAAATTAAATAAATAAACTACTAAATAAATAGTTATTTAATATAAAAATCGGGATGTTACAACTCTCCCCCACTTAAAAGATTTTTGTCCTCGAAAATTACCTCAAGTGAACAACTCCGGATACGAATCCTTCATCAGACTCTCAAGTTCACAAGTCACATTACCATCGGCCGGTCCTCCCCAAACCACTTTTACCAAGGCGATTTCCTTACCACGAAGTTTCTTCACTTCTCGATCTTCAATCCTCATAGGCGATGTATCAACCGTCAAGTTATCTCTTACTTGGACATCATCTAATTGGACAACATGAAATGGATCTACAATGTATCTCCTCAATTGAGACACATGGAACACATCATGAAGATTAGCAAGTGACGGCGGTAAAGCAGTCTGATATGCCACGTCACCTACTCTCTCAGAAATCTGATACAGACCAATAAAATGCAATGTCAACTTACGCGATTTCAAAGCCTTACCAACACCTGTTACCGGCGTAACTTGAAGAAACACATGATCATCCTTTTTAAACTCAAGTGCTTTCCTTCTCTTATCATGATAACTCTTCTGACGACTCTAAGAAGCCTTCATATTCTCTTCTGAACTAGCTCAGGCCAAACAATATCACTCTTTTGATATTCAAACCAACATAAAGGCGACCTACACTTCCTACCATACAACGCCTCAAAAGGTGTCATTCCAATACTTGAATGGAAACTATTATTATAAGTAAACTCAATCAAAGGCAAAAAGCTATCCCAATCACTTCCTTATTCCAAAATAGAAGACCTCAAAATATCCTCAAGCGACTAAATTGTCCTCTCTGGTTGACCATCAATTTGTGGATAATAAGCAGAACTCAAATGCAACTTAGTACCCAAAGCACTTTGCAAACCTTCCCAAAATCTTGAAGTAAACATCGGACCTCTATCTGAAACAATACTCGACGGAAAACCATGCAAACAAATAATCCTCTCGATGTATATCTTTGCAAGTTTCTCCATCGAATAATTCATCCTTATTTGAATAAAATGAGCATATTTTGTCAATCTATCCATAATAACCCAAATAGCTTCACAATTACTTAACGTTCTCGACAAACCCGAAACAAAATCCATTGATATACTATCCCACTTCCACTCAGAAATGGATAACGGTTACATAAAACCCGATGGTTTCTGATGTTCAATCTTTGAATTTTGATAAGTCAAACAAGCATACACAAATTCCACAATATCCTTCTTCATACATTGCCACCAAAATAACTTCCTCAAATCTTGATTCATCTTAGTAGCTCCAGGATGAATACGCAAACCACTTTGATGCCCTTCATCCAAAATCCTCTTTTTCAAATCCAATACATATGGAATACAAACTCTATCTCGACATCTCATGACACCATTCTCATCAATCCGAAAATCACCACCTTTTCCTTGACTGATCAATGTCAACTTATCAACCAAATTTAAATTTGATTTCTGACTTTCTCGAATCTCATCAAAAATGCCACAAGTAAGCTTTAACATACCAAGCTTAACACAGGAAGAAGTATATTCATAAACCAAACTCAAATCTCAACATTGTTCCAACAATTCCAACTCGTGCATCATCAACATCAACATATGCAAATATTTCCTACTCAATGCATCGACTACAACATTTTCCTTTCCAGGATGGTAATTCAAACCAAAATGATAGTCCTTCAAGAATTCCAACCATCTTCTTTGCCTCATATTCAACTCTTTCTGTTCAAACAAATACTTCAAACTCTTGTGATCACTATACACATCAAATATCGTCCCAAACAAATAATACCTCCAAAGTTTCAAAACAAACACAACTACGGCCAACTCCAAATCATGTGTCGGATAATTCTTCTCATGAACTTTAAGTTGCCTTGAAGCATAAGCTACCACTTGTCGTTTCTACATCAACACGCCTTCCAAACCCATTAAAGAAGCATCACAATACACAACAAACGGTTCCAACGGATCCGGAAAAATAAAAATAGGAGCGGTTGTCAACCTTCTCTTAAGTTCTTGAAAATTAGCTTCACACTGCAAAGTCCAAATAAAAGTCTGACCCTTCCTAGTCAACTGCGTCAATGCTAAGGATAACTTAGAAAGTCCTTCAATGAACTTCCGTTAATAAACAGCCAAACCAAGAAAACTTCTAATCTCAAAAATAGATTTCGGAGCTTCCCATTAAGATACAGCCTCAATCTTCGACAGATAATCAGAAATACCTCCACACGAAATTACATGCCCAAGGAAACTCACTTCCTTCTACCAAAACTCGCAATTAGAAAGATTAGCATACAATTGTTTCTCTTTCAACACAGATAACACAATCCTCAAATGTTCAGCATGATCATCTTCACTCTTAGAATAGATCAAAATATCATCAGTAAACACAACCATAAACTTATCCAGATACTCATGAAAAATCATGTTCATATATTCCATAAACACACCAGGTGCATTAGTCACACTAAAAGGCATTACAAAATACTCATAATGTCCATACCTTGTTCTAAAAGCAGTCTATTGAATATCCTATGCCTTCACACGAATCTGATGATACCTAGACCTCAAATATATCTTGCTGAACACATTCGCACCAACTGATCCATCAAATCATCAATCCTCGAAAGTGGATACTTGTTCTTAATAGTCACTTTGTTCAGTTTTCTATAATCAACACGCAGCCTCATAGAAACTTCCTTATTCTCAACCAACAAAACAGACGCACCCCACGACGACACACTCGGACGAATAAACTTCTTCTCGAGTAAATACTCAAGTTGACTCTTCAACTTTTTCAACTCAGAAGCTGACATCCGATATGGAGCCTACGATAGAGAACTATTTCCAGGAGCTAAATCAATCGCAAACTCCACATCATGTTCTAGCGGTAAATCACATACATCCTCAAGAAATACCTCCGCAAAATCACGAACTACTGGTAATTCATCAATCGTCCTCTTCTCATGGACATCCAAAGTTGCCAACTACATAAACAACACTGCACCATCTTGAACAGACTTATCCACTTGCTTGGCAGACAAAAACAAATCTTCCTTACACTTGGTTTCATGAAAGATAGTTGTCTTATCAAAATAGTTGATATAAACATGATTAAACTCCAACCAGTTAATACCTAGAATCACATCAAGTTGATCTAATGGAAGACAAACTAAATCGATTCTGAAATCTCTACCAAAGATACTCAACGGATAATTCAAACACACAAAAGAAGTAGACACTGAACTCATAGCAGGAGTATCAATAATCATACTTCCACACATATGAGACAACACAAGAATAAATCTCATAGCACAATCCAAAGATATGAAAGAATGTGTGCACTAGTATCAATAATAGCAATCAAAGGTGTACCATTAATAAAGCACGTACCTCGGATTAGTCTATCCTCAGCAGTAGTCTCAGAACTTGACAATACAAACACTTTCCCTTTCGCACGTTCCTTCTTTGGCTTGTCACACTTGGTACTAATGTGCCATTACTCGCCACAATTGTAGCAACTCACACTCGCACCAACTCTACAATTAAAAGCTTTGTGAACCGGCTTGCTACACTTAAAACACTTCCCAAAATCCTTGTTGCACTCATAAGCACGATATCCTTCAACACCACACTCGAAGCACTTAATCGGAGTATTAGCTCCTTCCTCACTTGGCTTCTCGTCTTAACCAGTTTTCTACTTCTTCTTATTATCATACGGTTTACCACGGTATTGTCCTTTCCCTTTCCCATCATCTGAAGACTTGTAGTGAGAAGAACTCTCCCTACTATCCTCATCATAAATCCGACTCTTGTTTACCAACTTCATAAAATGAGTAATCTATTGGTAATCAATAGCCTTCATGATATCATGCCTCAAACCATTCATAAACTTCAAACATTTAGATATATCTGTATTTATAGTATTGTAATGAGGACAATACTTGATCAACTCTTGGAATTTTTAAGCATACTCCGCTACCGTTCCATTTCTTTGCTTCAACTCCTGAAATTTAACTTCTTTCTATCCACGCCCATCTTCTGGAAAATAGTTTTCCAAAAACGCGTCACAGAAAAGAGCCCAAGTGACTTCCATACCTTCCTCATCAAATCTTTATACAGTAGTGTCCCACCAATCCTCAACTTCTTTCTCTGGCATGTGAGTCCAAACTGCACCTTCTGCATTTCGGTATAATTCATGACTCAAAAGATCTTCTCGATCGCTTTCAACCACACTTTTGCCATAACAGGTTCATGCTCTCCTTCAAATATCGACAGATTGTTCCTTCGGTAGTCTCCCAAAGCACGAAAACTATTATCCTCTCTATTACCAGCATTTGCCTACAACAGTTGTCCAATAGCACCAACCAACATCGTCAATGTCTCAGCAATAGCATCGTCATTCCTTCCTGCAACCATTGTCCTAAGATATCTAACAAACAACAAATAAATAATATTGATCGTGTTAGATACACAAATCAAATACAACGGGAATAAAGACACTAATAACCTTGACCAACTGGTCGACCACGCTCTGATACCACTAATGTAACACCCTTTTTCTAACCCCAACTAACTTAATACAAATATAGAGCATTATAACATGCATATAATAAAAGGTTGCCACATGTCGTTTTCACAATAATGAAAAACAACAAAACATGCATCACATACATCTGATCATAATTATAAGACATATTTAAAACTTCATGTTTCTTCAATATGCATATCGCAACAGAATATTGGTTTCTCAAAATAATTTGAATGATCATATCTCATACTATAATCATCTACCAACATAATGATAATATCACCTCATAATTATGTCATATGAATCCAAATATCAGCACAAGTCCATTTAACAAATTATATCCAAAATACAATACCAAATAAGAGAAAATATAACAATATCTCATAGCAATAAACATGAGTTCAAATACCCCCTATCTTACATCCATAGCATTGACTCACTACCTAAGAATACTCAAATAACCGAACAAGCTCCCCGACTAATCCTCATGCAAGCACACTGCTGTTCAAAACCTGCGCGATGTCACATAGAACTCATTACAACAGAAGGGTGAGAATTCACATCATTATAAATATATATAATATAAATAATGAACAAAGCATACAAACATCCAACAATTAATCACACTTAATAATCATAATGAATTCCATAAATATCGTACATAGCACAATCATTGTTAATTTTCCACCAAGTAACAATTACCAATTATCACATAAGCACTCATCAAATTCAAAACACATCACATAACAAACTGAAACAACCGGATCGAAATCATCCAATAAAATCAATGAAGTTGCCATCGATTGTTTATTTATCCCAAGAGATGAGAAAGGAAAACATCGAGTAAAACCTAAAGGGGAAAACAAACAAAGGTCTTACGGTCAAGAGAAAAGGGTAAGGGTGTCGGTTACACAAGGAGAAGGGATTAGCAGTCCTCACGTCCGTCGTACTCGACGGGATCCACTCTTGTTAGTCTCTAATCTACGACTTGGTTTACGGTTTCAGAAACAAAGGATATAAGGCTCAAAATTTATTGGTGCCCACCCCTTATTCGTGGTGAACTTCCATCCCATGTTCAGTTAATTCAACCTATGCATTCAGGTTTTAAGAGATTTTGGAATTTTGTAGCACTTATTTGACAATGATGATTCAGAAGCCAAGGAATTTACTTTGAGATGGCAGTCACTTCTCCTTTACAACATTTTGTTGTTTTTGTTTAGGACTTTTGACAACTCTTTTTTTTTTGCTTTGAGGATTTGATTTTTCTTTTTATTATCCCTAACATTTGCCTGAACTGTTTTATTTTGAAATTACTGTCAGCGAGATGTCTCTTTTTTTTCTTTTTTTTGCCTAAGTCTCCTTCACAGGTTTTGACTTAGCAGGTTTTTCTTTGATCTTTTTCATTTTTTGCTTTGGAAAGATAGTGACTGCCTTACTTAACAATTATGAAGAGCCATTATCATCACTTTTGACTTGAAGGACGCCTTCGACACTTCTTTGATGTGAGCAAAGGAAAGCTTGTGATTGCAACCTTTATTGAAAGGCATCTTGAATAGATCTCTTGTATTTGAATGCACAAGTGAATAAACTGAAAACTACCCATCCCTAGGTTAAAATTGTGGGTTTTTTCCGTTTAAAAAGAAACTCCAACTTTGAAGGCTCAAAGGGTTTAACAAGGGATTAACTTCCTTATTTCTCCAGTGTTTGAGAATTGAAATAATGCATGTACATCATCAGCAAAGCTCTATTCGAAAGCACACTAGCAGCAATTATGGATATTTCGTTTTCATCATCCTCCCTTCAATCTTTGCATAAACAACATGGTAAAGAAAACAATGGGAGAAACATACTTTTGTTTTTTTAAAGAAATAAAGCAGTAAATGAGAAGAATTGAATTAAAACATGCAATGCTCATTTCATTAAAATTAACAGTATGAAACAAACAAGATTGAAAGTAAACAGACATTAAAATTGTAAGAAATGTAAACAGTAAAGAAACATGGCATAGTGACTAATCGGCAACAAGGGTAAGCTGGCTAGTCTGAAACACTTGGCTTTATGAAGATAATCTGAATCTTGAAAAGGTCATTAACAGCAGTTGAGATCTTGGAGATAATAGTCTCCTGAGGTGGATCAATCCTAGCCATCAACACTTGCATCATCTCAGTAAGCTCAATCATGCCTATTTTCAACTTATTTCCATTATGAATTCCATATTATGCTTTTCTTGGTTTTCCATTCTCAATTTGATGGCAGCTCGAGTTCTGTAGCGGTGTTGAGGAAACAACTTGACGATCGACAGCTAACTGGGAGAAAGAAACAACTTAAAATGAGATCTTTTGAAACCTGGACAAATGTGAGAACTATGCAATGATATGCAATGCAAGATGCACACAGGGTCAAAGATTCGGCACCAATGGAGCACAAAGGAACCAAGTACCATGACGGTCAGCAGCATGTACCTGTATCTGTAAAGAATATGATTCCCTCCCCACTCACAGGTTGTAGACTAGGCTTGGGTAAGGTAAAAAGGTCCACAGACTACTAGCGGCACGTGTGAACGTATTATCGTCGTAGCAACATAGTGTGCATGGCAATAATATCCCACAACAAATCTTTGTATGCGCGTGGTTCACAAGACCGCACTAAACAGATCTACACCTGAATAGCCGTCATGATCCACTCTATTCCTAAGTTTCCTAGGTAATAACTCTTGGTCGGGGTATTGGGCCTTTTACCTCATGATATCAACCCACCCACCAAGAAAAATAGAAACAACATAACAAAAATATAATATATACAAAAATAGGACATAATAGTAAATAAAGCAATATAAACATATATACAAATAAAACATAAAGAAATAAACAAAAAAAACACCCGAAAGAAGTGAAACAAACAAAAGCTAGGATCGACTCACTAAATCCCCAGTGAAGTCACCAACTGAAACAACCGGATCGAAATCATCAAATGAAATCAATGAAGTCACCATCGATTGTTTATTTATCCCAAGAGATGGGAAAGGAAAACATCGAGTAAAACCTAAAGGGGAAAACAAACAAAGGTATTACGACCAAGAGAAAAGGGTAAGGGTGTCGGTTACGCAAGAAGAAGGGATTAGCACTCCTCACATCCTTCGTACTCGACGGGATCCACTCTTGTTAGTCTCTAATCTATGGGTGTGTAAAGCTAAAAGTCTAAAACCTAAAGTTAAAGGGAAATGCATGAAAAAGAAAGAGAAAAGAAACACGGGGAAAAGAAAGAAATATTTACAAAATTGTGCTCGTTCAGGTCCCGCGACCTAATGCCTATGTATCTCGATTAAGGAATCAGAGTAGTCGTAGTTCGGCTTACAAGTTTTGATGTGTTTTTGTGTTTTTTAAATGAATGGTGTTAAACGTCGCATTCCACTGCTGCTCGACCTTTGGAGACTTAAACAATCATCGTGGAAAGGAATTAACATGTTCTTAAAGAAAATTGAATTGGTTGGTGTTTTTTGATGTAGATAATTGTGAACTAGATCCCAATGCAAGGATGTTCACCTTTCTCTACTTTTTAAGAGTCTGAAATTTATTAGATGTTTTATGTGTTTTTTTGTTAGGTATTTTTTAGGGGGAAATGTAGATAGTTGTGAACTAGATCCCAATGCAAGGATGCTCACCTTTCTCTACTTTTTAATATTTATTAAGTATTTTAAAAAAGAAAACTAAATGTAAGATGAATGGGGAATTCTAAGTCCTAAGGTTGCTATGTTAACTCTATCTAATATTTTGGGATTAAAATACTAATATAATATTTTTAGAGTTATTAATAATAAAACATAAAATCTAATAAACCTAAATTCTAACACATAATTTTGTATTTTTGATATAAAAAAATATTAAAAGGAAACTATATAAAACTAAACAATCAAATAAAATGGGCTAGAAACAGTAAATAAAAAGGGGTGCAAATAAAAATGGGCGCATGGCCAATACGCAGGCCCTAAGTTAATGTGAACCAACAGCAAATGAAGGAGGAGCACAACGCAAGTGTTGCACCCCAAAATTTGTTCACACTTTTCAAAAATTCAAAACGATTTCGAAAATTGGATTTTATAAAATCCCAGGTTCATTTACATTGACATCACGAATTTTATAAATATTTGATTTAAAATCTATTTTAAAATATAGTAGTTTACTCTTAAATTGTTATATTTTAATAAATAGAAAGATGTTTGCCCATGCTTCATACACTTTCCATTGGCTTTTTATTTCAAATAAATAACATAGCACAATTGTTAAGAATGAAAGGTTTGCAAGCACTAGGTTCTGGGTTCAAATCTCATTGTCTAACTTTTATCATTTTTTTCATCTTATGGTCACTAACTTTAAATTCCATTTTAATTTTTCAAAAAAATCATAAATATTTTTATTTTCATTTAATTTTTCGTTTTTTATTTTAATTAATTATAAAATATTACTTTTTTTCACTTTTGTGCATTTTTTTAGTTAAAAATCAAGAAAAGAAAGTTTTTATTAGATTGATATGTAGTTTTGGCATTTTTTATAACTTTAGGAACAAATAAAAGAAATTGGAAGTTATTTTCTCAACATGGCTAATGAATCAAAATCAAATAAAAATTGATTTGGTTTTTTAATTATGTGAATAAAATCTTTTTATTTTCCTTATTTGTTAACCTAATTTATTTGTATAAATAGGTAACATTTTTACACTTAGAGGGAGCCAATTTTCTAACCCTATTCACTAACCTTTTATCTCACGTACTATCGCAATCCTCATTGTTCTGGACTGGGCTAAGGTTCGGCCCAATCTACTTTCGGTCCAATTGGACTCAGAGCCCCAAATCGTTCCTATGCTCATAAGGAGCAACCAGTGCTCGGCCCTTTGGAGGCCCCGCGACACTAAAGCACTGTATCCAGTGCCCGGCGTCAGGTGCTCCCCGCGAGCATCCCACCTGACAAGGATCTACCGCCTCGCCTAAACCCAAGCACGCCGAGCGCGCTCCCAGCGAGCGTCTTCTCCACTGAGGACCCTTCTCCTTGTGGCCCTATGCCGAGGACCCTCTTCCTCATAGGGTTTCTTCACATCCAACCCCCCCGAATAACACGTAGGCCCTAAAAGATCGTGGCTCCCTTAAACTTCGGAGTGGTTGACCAGGACGGAGAGCACTCACGCACCTCTGATATTTCCGCCTAGGAATCCTGAAAGTCTCTTAATTGGGCCTGGGCATCCAGTCCAATAGTGAGATCTTGGCCCAGCGCTGGGGGCTATAAATACCTTCTTTCACTAGAGGATCAGGTATTCATTCTCTTATAACCTTTAGCTTGTACCTGCACTCTGATTGCTCGTGTTCTTACTTTGGCATCAGAGTACCTTGCAGGTACACCTCCCCCTAGTTCACCGAAGATCCAGTTCCGTGCAGGCCTTGAAGATCCATCTGATCAGGTAAGATCAGTGGCGCCGTCTGTGGGAAACTAGGTTCCCTATCTTTAACAAACAAAGATCAAAGAAAATTCATCCCGCGATCATCATGGCTGGCAACAACAACAACAATGCTCGAGGTTCTGATCCTTTCAACGTCGACCCCCTCATCCATGCTGTCGCGGCTGACGGGCAAAATCGACAGAGGCGTGAAGGACAACAGCCCACTGCTGACGGGCAAGGGAGGCCGAGACAGGAAATATCTCAACCCGCTCGAAACGAACAGGTTCAAACCCGTGGCAACGAGGCTGATCCAAGAAACGGGCAAACGACTTCCTCTTCCTCTCGATCCTCTCAAGAGCGCAGAGCCCAGCATGAGCGCAACCATGAGCAAGTCAACATTCCTATCCCCGAGGATGTTGACCCTACAGCCGCTCTCCTGCTCGCGACCCTCAACAAGACCAACCGTCTCATTCGACAGTAGAGTGAACGGATAGATAAGCTGGAAAAGAAGCAACTATCGCGGTCTCCCCCGCGGAGGCACAACCAATCACGTTCATCCTCATCCTCGCGTTCTCCACCGAGGAGGTACCGCCGTCGGAGATCCCGCACACTCTCTCCTCGGCGCCGAAAGTGCCACTCCATTTCCCCTCAATGGAAGGACTCGCCGAACCAAGGACCTGAAAGGGCAGTATCCAAAAGCGTCTCCCCCAAGCAAAGACATCGGGGCCCCACAAAAACTTCTGTGAAAGGCCGCGAACGATCCCCTCCCGAGGATAACATCCGCTCCACAGGAAAAACACATGGGAAGCGTCAGCGAAGGCCCCCTCGGCGAAAACACGGCAGCCGAGGAAAGCCCTCAACCTCCCCGGGGCCAAGCGATGAAGAGGACTTCTGCAGCCCTCTATCGGAAGAAATCAGAAGAGCCTGTCTCCCCAGGGGAATGGAGAAGCCTCCAACTCTGGATCTCTATGACGGGACCACAGATCCTGACGACCATATCCAGAGTATCAAAGTTGTCATGGACTATCATGTGGTCCAAGGATCTATCAAATGTCAGATTTTCCCGACGACACTCAGAAAGGGAGCAATGACCTGGTACAGAAATCTCCCTCCAAACTCCATTCACTCTTGGCCAGAGCTAAAGAGTCTCTTTTCCAACCACTTCACAGTTTATCGTCGACAACCGAAGTCTGAAGCCACCCTCGAGACCATAGTTTAAAGGGTCAATGAGCCTCTCCGAGAATATCTCGACAGGTTCAACAAAGAGGTCGTCCAGATACAAACAACAGATCAGATGAAGAGGTACCTCCTCGAATGAGGACTTGCCCTCGGCTGCGATTTCAAAAAAGCTATTGGGATCGAAAAGGTACACACCATGGACGCCCTGCTCCTCAAAGCTCAGGCTTACATTGCATACGAAGAAAGTGAAGCAGCCGCCAATAGAGGACCGGGAAGCCATAACGCCCCTCGAAACTCCGACCAAGACTATCCCCGCCGAGGAAGCGGAAAACGAAGGGACGACAGACCTCGAGATGCAAAAGACCAGAGAGGGCCTGCTGGTCGGTTCACTGACTACACCCCGTTGAACGCATCACGCGAGCGCATTTTGGCCGAATGCAAGAGCACAGAGTTCAAAAACTCTAATGTTCGACCCCCAAAGCCAAACCACACCCGGGCGGGGACCGACAAATCCAAATACTGTAATATATATATATATATATATATATATATATATATATATATATATATATATATATATATATATATATATATATATATATATATATATATATATATATATATATATATATATATATATATTATCGTTGGTTTTAATATACTTTTTCCTACTATATTTTTCTTATTTTTGACTTATTCCGGCGTCTAGAATTCAAACACTTCAATTCAGATAATCCAGATTCTAGAATTCAAACACTTCATTTCAGATCATAGATTCAAAATTACAGAATCAAAACTTTTTAAATAAAACAAATAAAAAAGGTTAAGTGACAAATATATATATATATATATATATATATATATATATATATATATATATATATATATATATATATATATATATATATATATATATATATTCATTTCAGATCATTCAGATTCAAAATTACAGAATTAAAACTTTTTAAATAAAACATATATATATATATATATATATATATATATATATATATATATATATATATATATATATATATATATATATATATAAATTCCTAGAGATACAACACAGTATACAGTGAACAGAAAACCAACATACTAACTACATCAAGAAGTTCACACTTTTACAGAACCAATTTCACAGCAGGTGGATGCAATGAATTGACATGATTTCCTGCAAGAATAATAAAAAACAAGGTAAGTGGGTAAACAATGGGAATGATATGTAACGGATCATTGAAAAGTAGATCTAAAATTTGCAATTGATTACTAGCATCAGTTGCATTGCAGAAATTACGATTCCAAACTTAAAATGGACATAACTTGAAAAATTGTTGTAGCACCATCACCTTTATCTTTAGGTTTTGCTTGAAAGGTAATGTAATAAGTAATAAGAGGAACAAATTGCCTGGTTGCCTTGATAACATCTTCAAACTCATATTTGATACCCTCGTTGTCATGGTTATATTTGTCCAATGCAAGCTTGGAGAGATGAACAAAATGCGGGCGACGATCATCGGTAATGGTGACGGGTCTGGGAAAGTTATTGCCACATATATTTCCAAAGGATGGAACATCGGTAACATCATAGGGACTTATGTTACGAGAACTCTCCCGATAATCAGCAAGGGTCTTTTTACTATCCTCTTCTTGTTGTCTCTTTGCTTTATTCAAATAAGTAAATTTTGGACAGATATAAGAAAAAGGATGAGGATCATCTTCAAACCGACTAGACAGATCACTAACCTTCAGATCTTCTAATGGGATCGATTGCCAACCAAACGCCACTTCCCATGCCTTTCTGAATTCACGTTCCGTTTCTGAATCTGTTTCCGATTCCGGTTCTGACCCCGGTTCCGAACCCGATTCCGATTCTGGTTCCGGTTCCGGTTCTTGATCTGATTTCACCCGCTTCCCTCTTTCGTCGCAGCTTCCAGAGGCAGGTCGTATGACGCCAAGCGATAAAGTATCCGTCGACATTACAACGAAAATTCACACAGATCTTCTTGATGGAAGCGTAACAAACCCTAGTTAGAATTTATAATTACATTCCTTTTTTTATTCATCTATATATATTTATGCACAAATCATCGTCTTCATACTAAATTATAATTTATAAATAATTAATTTTAAAAAACTAGATATTATTAATTAAAAAAATGGTAAATAAATAGAACACAACACATCTTCGTGGATTTACATGCAGACCAAACATTAAAATATTCTGCATGTAAGTCGCAGGTAATTTCGCAGGTAACACTAAATCCGCAAATAACCGAAAAACTTTGAAAAAAAATAGGACGTGCTATATGGAGTGACGCCAACGTGTGAAATACCCCCAAACATGGTTGTTGGGATAATTTTCTTGAAATATTGGTTAGTTATGTATATTTTTTTTAAACTTGGTTATTAAAAAAAAAAAATTCACACATCTTATCTATAAAATTTGTTTCTTATATAAAATTGTTAAACACAAAAAAGGAAAATAAATTGACACTTGTCTAGGACATGCATCACAATAAATTTTAATTTTATTTTTAAAATACTGAAATGACATGGTAAATATAAGACTTTTTATTGGTGGTATGTGTAAAATTGTTTTACACCGACCGTGTCCTGTCTTTAAACTCGTTTTTAAATTACTTAGTTTTATAATTTTTTATTTTTTATTATAATTTATTTTATAAAATAATCATTTTTTTCTTTTGATAAATAAAACATTATATTTAGAAAATTATTTTTATTTTCAATTATCATGATCTTATCTTGGAAGTTGGAAAACGCTATAAAGAACATTGTATTATTCATCTCCTCAGGCCAACTTAGGTCAAAACCCTTACTACCTTGGACGGTCCTTCTGCAGTGGAAACTTTCCATATCCAATGGTTCTGTCTTGACGCTTCCTCTTCTAAAACCACTAATCATGAACAACTCATTGTTCATCCAAGGAAATCCTTTCCACAAGTCGCTAACATGAACAGTAATGTGTGCCACATTTTGACTTCACAACTCCCTCTGTCGTGCTTGAATGGTGATACAATTTCTTTAACAATCCTAAAGGAGGAATACATAGCCAAAATTGAATCTGCTAAGCATAATTTTCATAGATGTGTCCTTTGGCCAAATGGTTAACTTTGTTGACCGTAGTTTCCTTAAAGAACAAGTTTTCTCCTATTTAGTCAAACATTGGTTGTTGGGGTATCACGTCTCTTGGAAAGGGATTCTGTGAATTCTCATTTCTTCCCTTGAGGATGTTAAGACAGTTAGGTCATCTGCTTCGTGAAATATCAATCTGGGTTCCCTGAAACTCTTTCCTTAGATAAGAGATTTCAACCTAAATTCCCAAAAAATCTCAACGGCTCATGTGTGTGTTAGGCTTTTTGACCTCACTCAAGAGTATTTGAGGCTCACCATTCTATTTGTTATTGCAAGTGCTATTGGTACATCAATATGCATTGATAACTTTGTTGCTAAGCCTATGTTTAACAAGATTTTGCCCATTTTGTGCGAGTTCTAGTTAATATGGACCTCTCTTTGCCTCTCTCTTACAATGTCCTGATAGAAAGGAAAGGGTATGCATTTTTTCGACATAGAATATGAAATTATCCATCCTTATTGTTCTCGTTGTACTATGATAGTTCATAATTATAAGTTTGTAAAAATTTATGTAACACCATAAACCTTGAAACTTATAAAAAAAATTATTCGACAGTTTAAGGTGTGACCGCGACAACCATCAAAGACTTTTCTTCACGGTTATCATCATGTAGCGGAAAATCACAACATAACATCTTAAATTTAAAAACTTCTTAAATAAAGTGTCAAACTTTAAATAACATAATTCAACATTTATTCAAACACAATAAAAACACCTTATTTCCGGTGTTACAAGATCAGAGCACTAAAACCACTAAAAATGCGATAAGCAATAAGCAGGTGAAGGTAAGCTCCAACAAGCTATCTTCCACTCACAACAACAAAACTCTACTCATGATTACTTGCAAGATGTCCATGGTGGACAACATTAAACAAAAGGGAGAAATAAACTTCGATATAAACTGGTATAAAGAATACAAGGGTAGCTAAACACACATCACATTATACATTCAATACACAATCATCATCATCATCACAATCCCACACCCATTTCATTATAATATATACATAGATGCAATGAGACTCATGGCACAACGTGATACTGTGCATGTGGTACCAACTCAACATTTGGTTCTCTCAAGAATCGCCCCCCCCCCCCTTCTGAACCCATGAGCCCCCCTTTTAAGCTTGGGAAAAGCCACCAGTCCCCCCCCCCCCTTCTGAACTAGAAAACACATCTCTTTCAATGACATGACACAAACGACGCATGTCATACAAATCAATACAATAACAATAACAATGTTTAAGGCCCTCTTCTGACTGTAAACAATTTGCATTGACAACACAATAGTAGTCCTTTCATCTAAACTACTATGCAACAACAACACGCAATTAATCACCATATAACTATGCACATACACACATAGTAATATTCGCAACATATCACTAAAACATCACCAACCAGCATTACATGCATTCACATCATTGATACGCAACTCAACAACAACATTTAGATAACTAAACTATTATCCAATCATTTGTAATAATCCATCACAATATAATTATCAAAATTATGCACACTTCACATAATAATTCACCAAAACACACGAACTCATCACATAGCATAATCGATTTAATCATAATCACATGAATAATATAACGCATCAAATTCACGTCCTTAAGTGCATATTATGCCTCTTAGGGCATCACCATGATATAATACTACATGTTATCATTTCAACGCTTCAAACCACGCCTCAAATGGAGTCATAGAACTCAAATTATGATAAAAATTGTATTTGAATCAAATTAGTCTAGTTGTAACGGGTGGACCGTCACAAAGTTGATGACCATCAGCTCGTTGGACACTATGAAGGGAAGTCCATCATAATGGTTGAAGGTTCAAATAAACACAAGAAAGTGTGTTTGAATTGAGTTTCTATATTTATAGTTTTTTCATTAACCTAAAGACAAATAACACAATGCTAACAATGATAAAGAACACAAGTATTTTATCCTGGTTCACCATTAACTAGGATACCTCCAGTCCATCCACCAATGTGATTTCTCCTTATCAACAAGGAATTAATCCACTAATAAAAAACTTTTAATACAACCATAATGATTATTTTTCATCTTCTCAAATATTTTGACTATATCCTAGTCTGTCAAGGAAGCCAACTAAAAGACAACTTGTCAATGAATTCTTAACTAATCTGACTAAACACTTAGTCACTTAAGGAATTTAACCAATTCGTTAATATTACAAGGATTTATGTTTACAAAGTGCTTCTTAGAACGTTTATACACACAATATTAATACAACAAGATTTATAAAGAATGAAAATTATAAAGCTTTCAAGATAACAAACGACTTTCTTCTTTGTGTAGTTTCCCAACTTTTTGTTCTCAGTGTTTCTCTCTTGATTTTTTTTCTTCGTTTATGTATGGTTTGGTTCTTCTTTCCCATTGCTTCAAGATATCATTTATATAGATGATGAATATAACTGTTAGAGGGTGAAGTTGGAATTTCACAAATCATAGTTGCATGAAGACATTTGATGCATAGTAGTAGAGTGGCGCTAGCAGTAGTAAGAGGAAGAATGGGACATATTGAAAAAAGTTGGCACCGACGCACAATCCTTTTTGCAGAGTAGCATATAGGATCATGATTTTGTATTATTATAGTATTTCCATGCTATCTTCCTTCGGTGATAATATTTTGAGCCACCGGATTTTGAATTTAAGTTGTTGAAGCTTGATCAAAGTTCAGATTTGCTTTCTCTATTTAGTTAAATTCTTGAGTCAGAGGCTTCTAATAAAATTTGTCGAAGCCTGATCAGGGTGTCTTTAGAGCTTTGAGAATGTTGAGACTTCAGGGGCTTGAATCAGAGTCATTATGGATAAGATCCTTTCATAATTCGACTTGATGCTTTTAGATGCAAATTTTCTTATAAACACATATTCTGTTCATCATTGGTTTAGAGTCCAATTATTATCCAGAGTTCAGAGTTACTCGTACAGAGTCCATAACTTTTACTAGTCCAGAGTCCACAACTTGCTAGCCCAAAGTCCATAACTAATTATCATATCGCAAACACTTAATGTAACCCCCTATTTCCTGACTCAATAATTAATAAATAAAATATATTTCTATTCCAGTAGGATTTCACTTCACAATCCAAGAAGTCTGAATGTTACTTCATTTAATAAAAAAAATTATAGTACAAACAACATAATTAAAATAAAGTATGACATCCATAGCCTCAACAAATCACCCACACCAAAAGATGTTCAATAATTACTTTAAATTAAAATATACGTAACAAAATAACATAAAGAAAATAACTTGTTCCCCGATGAGACGTATCAGAGATACTCCACTAGTAGACTCCCTTGGTAGCAACATAAGGTACATCTCTAACTACTAGTGAGAATGTGATTATGGATGAATGTGATTTGTGTGTATAAATACTATTCTCTTAATTATTATGCATCATTTATTGTTAGGTACCTGATTGTCTGTACTCCGAGGGAGCACATACACAAAAAATACAAAAGGGGTGAGAAATTCATTTATATAATAAATGGTGCATAATAATTAAGAGAATAGTATTTATACATACAAATCACATTCATTCATAATCATATTCTCATCATAACAAATGCACAAGCACAACATTATTACAATGCAATGAGACCCGATAACATTACACGATGCATGTGGTACCAATTCTCATCCATGGTTCATCATACAAACCTGATTCGCCCTTTAGAATTTTAAACTCCCCCTTTTGAGTTTCGGATAAGTCTTTCGTCCCCCCTCGGACCTACGACTTATCTCTGTCAACATATCAACAATGAATGTATGGCATGGTAATAATGAAATTAACACAACAATTATAATAATACTTAGTGATCCACAATCGATCACACAATTGTAACCATGCTTAACGTAATTCACCATTTTGGACTACTGCCAATATAAATAAACACATCTTCCCAATCATTCACAACACATCAAATAATTTTTTGTGAGAATTGGATCAAACTCTTGTGGATCGAAGATTAGTTTCCTATTTTAACAGATGATAAATGCCAAATTGTAGTAATTTTGTGTATAGTTTTGCGGCACTTATCGTCTCTTTTTCCTCAACTTGTGCGTGAATGTGTACGTTTTCGTTATAGTTGTGCATAATACATATTCTTTGAGTTTTGATTCATTTATGTACCGTTTGAACTTTTTTTCATTTGTTTTATAGGTATTGTTGTGTATCGAATCCTAGAGCAATAAAGTGTCGACGACACGACTTTGATTACACAGTTTTGGAGCAATAAGGAGAAAATTCTTCAGAATCTCGCTAAGCCAAAGTTTTAGCGCACTATACCTTCAAGACAGTAGCCAGGATTGATTTCGCAAGCTCGCTTAGTGAAATCATTTTTATTGTTCCATATATTTTCCTCTAGAGGCGGTTTGGCTCTAATAAACGTGGGCTCGCTTAGCGAGACTTATCTCGCTTAGCGAGGTCTGCTAAATTTTGTGTTTATATTTTCATTTCAACTCATTTTCATGTTCTTGTTTGGGGAATATTTGTCCAAAATTCATCAACTCAAATTTCTAGGTTAGATTAGTTTAGAAAACAACATTGGGTTGTACATTTGGATGATCGGAGGTGGATTGCTCATCAATCATATTCGACAACCCGTGAGATGTTTGGTTTATCTCTTCTCCTCTTTGTGTATTTATTTTGTGTTGGGTATGTAGGTATATTTACTCTGAACCTATGTATATTTGTTATTCTATTATTGTATAAAGTTTGCTTTACAAATCTTTATTGGTGTTTCCTTGATATTTTTGCTTAAATGCTTTGGATTTGTGTTGTTGTATAGACAGACATCGCAAGTCTCGATTAGGGGATATTTGTTAGCTTTTGATTCTAAAGATAAGGTTGGGGTTAACATCCGCATAATATAGGAGTTTAATTCTTATGTGTTGCTCGATCAGTTGAGACATCGTCGAAAGAGCAATATAGTTGAACTCTCGTCAGAATTGCAAACATGGACATTGATGTGAGAGGTATGTGGTGATTTTTACGAGTATTGTAAGTTGAGTGCAACGGAGTTATAGGTTTAAGTTTGTGATGAGTGAAGTATATTTGCGTACCTGATAAGTATTTCCAAAGAATGTATTAATTTTCTGTTCATTTGTTTTATTTTCTGCTTTTACTTAAAACCCATTTTTAACCGAGCTAGAAAACATAGAAATCATTGAATGACATTCTAACGACCATCTCTGTGGATACAATAAATTCTCTGATAAAAATTTCCAAATCTTTTGTTTCTTGCCCTCTACCGCTTCAACAACAGAGAATGTGTTGAAGACCTACATATTGTAGTCGAAATGTGTTCTAGTATGTGGGTGTCAAAATGCTAGGGTTGTTAGTATTTCAAATTGGGTCTGTTTGTTATGTCCAATTGTTTAAGTTAGCTTGTACCCTAAGTTGGCTTGTAATGGGTATTTTTGAAAAAGCCCATTAGTTTAGTATTTTTGAAAACAGGTACAACCAAATGGATGAAAATAAGAAATGTTGGGCTTTCTGTTCTTCCATAATTCATAGGGAGTCTTATCTAGAATAGGTCTTATAGAGATTCTATTCTGAATGTAGTACGTTGTATTAACTGTTTCTGCCCAGAAGTGTTTAGCCAGGTTGGTCTCGTTGATCATGGTTCTGGCCATTTCTTGTAGAGTTCTATTCTTGCGTTCTACAACTCCATTTTGTTGAGGAGTTCTTTGACAAGAGAAATCATGAGAAATGTCGTGCTCATTGAAAAGTTTTTCAAATCGATGATTTTCAAACTCTCCACCATGATCACTTCTGGCTTTAACAATTCTAAACTCTTTTTCATTCTGAACTTGGTTGTAGAAGTTTGAGAACACAGTGTGCGACTCATCCTTGTGTCTTAAGAACTTTACCCATGGCCATCTTCTATAGTCATCTACGATCACTAATCCATACTTCTTTCCACTGATTGAAGCAGTTTTTACTGGTCCAAACAGATCTATATGAAGAAGTTCTAATGGTCTAGAGATAGAAACATCATTTTTAGATTTAAAAGAAGGTTTTGCAAATTAGCCTTTCTGACATGCTTCACACAGAGCATCTAAGCTGAACTTCGGGTTAGGAAGTCCTCTGACAAGATTGAGTTTATTAATTTGAGATATTCTTCTCATACTAATATGCCCCAATCTTCTGTGCCAGACCCATTGCTCATCGTTAACAGACATTAGGCACTTTACATTCTTATTTTTTAGTTCAGAAAGTTTTATCTTATAAATGTTGTTTTTCCTTTTACCATTAAACACAATAGTTCTATCTTTCTGACTAACAGCCTTACAGGACTTTTGATTGAAGATAATGTCATAACTGTTATCACTTAATTGACTTATGGATAAAAGGTTATGCATTAATCCATCAACTAATAGAACATTAGATATAGAAAGAAGATAATTGTTACCAATAGTTCCGAAGCCAGTGATTTTCCCTTTCTGATTGCCTCTGAAACCTATGTAGCCGCCCGCTTTAAGTTCCAGACTTTGGAACATATGCTTTCTTCCCATCGTGTGTCGAGAGCATCCAGAGTCCAGGTATCATGATTGATGTTTCAACTCTACTGTTAAGGACATCTGCAGCATATATTATTTTGTCCTTAGATACCCATACTTTTCTGGGTCCTTGTTTGTTAGTTTTTGCTAACTTCTGATTGAGTTTTAATTTCTCAACAGAACTTGCAGGATAAGAGTTGCTTGTATATTTGATATCATGTGTGTGTCCCTAAGTGAAATGAGATTTTAAAGGTGTGAGTTTTATAACCATATCATCAACATGTTTAGGTTGATATGGTTCCTCACTTTTTGGTTTAATATAACCTACACCTTTTCTAGAGTTTCTACTAACTCCATAAATCATTGAAGCCATTTTACTTCGATCTATACTTTTAGCTAGAAATTTTTTAAAACTATGATCATATTGTTTTATGACATCATCAGAACATGTAGAAGCTTTTGAGTTAAATTCTTCCTGAGTTTGTTTCAACTCGTTTTTAATAATCGAGTTTTCATTTTCAAGTTTAGAGAGATTTTCTTTTAACTCAGAGTTTTCTACTTTAAGCTTTCTAGAGTCTTCGGAATCAGATACTAGACCATGTCTCAGGTTCTTGTATTTGATTCTAAGGTTCAGATGTTTTTCAAGAATTTCTGACAAACATTTTTCTAATTGATATCTAGAGAATTTAGAAAATACCTCTCCTACTTCTGAATTTGATTCGATTATGATGATATGGTATCACTTGATATGTTTTCCATCAATGCAATGTTGGCACGTTCGTCTTCTGAAGCCATAAGATTTTTCTTCCTTTCTTTGTTAAAGTTCTTTTTTGGTCTTTCCCTTTGCAACTTAGGACAGTAGCTTTCATAGTGACCAGGTTCATTACATTCATAGCATATAACTTCCTTGCTTCTAGATTTTCTGTGTCCAGAAGATGTCTCAGAGTGATCGTCAGATCTTCTGTGGTTTTTGGGCTTTTTTTGTCTATGCTTCCAGAGTTATTGTACTCTTCTGGATATGAGTGATAATTCGTCTTCTTCTGATGAGGAACCTCCAGAGCTTTTTTCTTCTGCTTGAAAAGCGTTAGTTTTAAATTTACTTTTAGATTTAAGAGCAAGAGACTTACCTTTCTTCTGGGGTTCATCTTCTTCGAATTCTATCTCATGGCTTCTTAAAGAACTGATAAGTTCTTCAAGTGATATGGCGTTCAGATTCTTTGCAAGCTTTAAGGCTGTGACCATGGGTCTCCATTTCTATAGTAAGCTTTTGATGATTTTCTTTACATGATCAGCTGTGGAGTATCCTTTGTCCAAAACGTTCAGACCAGCCACCAGAATTTGAAACCTTGAAAACATAGTTTCAACAGTTTCATCTTCTTCCATCTTGAATGCTTCGTACTTCTGAATGAGTGCAAGGGCTTTGGTTTCTTTGACTTGAGTATTGCCTTCATAAGTCATTCTCAATGAATCAAAAATATTATTTGCAGAATCTCTCTTGGTGATCTTCTCATATTCTGTATATGAGATAGCACTTAGAAGTATAGTCCTAGCCTTGTGATGATTTATGAATTCTTTCTTTTGTTGATCATTCATATTTGTTATTTTGATCTTCTGACCGCTTTCATTGACCGGATGTTTGTAACCATCTGTTACCATATCCTATAGATCAGCATCGTGAGCTAGAAAGAAACTTTCAATTCTGTCTTTCTAGTAATCAAAGTTCTCTCCATCTAACATTAGTGGTCTACCACTGATTTTGTCTCTATCATCATGATTGTCATTGTTGTTGTTCTTGACTGGTTCCGCCATAATGTTTTTTGTTTAGGATCTTTTTCTGACACGGTTAAGTGTATGCACCCAGAACCAAGCGCTCTAATACCAATTGAAGGTTCGAAAAACACAATAAGGGGGTTGGATTGGGTTTTTGATAAAATAAAAACTTATGACACGTTTGGTTATCCTGGTTTGTTTGAACTCAAACTACTCTAGTCCACCCACCAATAAGATTTCGCCTCTCTCTTACGAGGACTTAATCCACTAAATCAAACTTGATTACAACAACATTCACAATGACAATCGTCAAAGTCTCCTTGAGATAAACCACAACCTGGTTTCTCAAAGTACAACAATAACTACAAAACTTAATCTTATGTGTTTATAAAAGTGCTTCTAATGAGCTGCATCACAACTGTGATGTATACACAATGTTTAAGAACAATCCACAAAAATAAAAGGATGAATAATTTAAGAGCTCTTTGTAATAGTTTGTGCGTGAGTATTTTGTTTTCAATCTTCAGTAATGTCTTCAATATATAGTGAATATTTTGAACCGTTTGAGAGACACACTTTTCACTTTTGGAATGTTGGGATAATATGATTTAAGATCTTTCCAAAGATAGAGATTATATCCGTAGAATTAATGATCCAACCGTTAATAGAAGATCTTGAATTTAAAACTTCGTAACGAAAATGAGTATCAGAGCATTATGTCAGCATTGGTGCAAGAAGCGTTTTCTTTATCAGAGCTTTATCAGAACTTCTGCTTCTTAGAAATCACATTCAAAACATGAGCAATCTATAGTCTCACTACTTTGATCTTGGAGAGCTTGTTGTAGTGACTTTCAGAACATGATCTTCTTAGAACGGGGATCAAGTGGAAAATACTTCTTGTTCTTGTGCTTCTTTCAGAATTTGTTTCTTATTATTTGATCTGGGTAAGCATTAGAACTTCTGTAACATAAATAAACGATTAAGGAGCATATATGTTCTTATTAAAGTTATGTGTTTGTTATCATCAAAACTATTTCAAAGACATAAAACCAAACTTTGTTCTAACATATACATCTCACTAACTACTCATTTACTCTGAGTATCCAACAAAGAAACACCATGAACCCCAACACTTCATATTTCACAAATCCGTCAACTTGCCCAGCCGATAAAAACATCAATCTTCCACTGTCACCAAACTCAAATCCACACTCCGGAGGCAAGCCGTAGATATCTTCAGGAAAAACATCAGGGAATACACATCACTGGCATATCATTAGCCGTCACATTGCTCTCTTTTCTTCGAGAAGCAGCCATCAACAATACTTGATCGTCCTCCCTTAAAGACATCCCAACTTGCCAGACCAACAAGGATCATAGAGTCGTACTCTCTTCGGATTCAGAAATAATATCGGCTCCACAACACTTGCACTCTTGTAATCAGTGACACACTGAACCAACACTTCATAACCAAAAACATCTAAGAAAAGCAAACGCTTCTCCCCCACTTATTTCAAACCAACTCCTGAAAACAAATGGTTAGAAAAACCAACAAGCATCGACAGTGTTTCACACACATGTCGTGTACTAAGGAACAAAAAAATATTAGTCAACCTGGCCGGACGGACCAACCTGCTCTGATACCACTAATGTAACACCCTTCTAAAACCCCCACGATTTTCACGAATATTTTTAATAAATAAATAAACGTAAAAAAAAAAAAGCAAAGATGTCACATCTTCATACAACTTCATATAACGATTAATCCTGCTCCGTAACACGGGTTGTAACACATTCAAACATAAATAGCATCTTTAGTGCCATTAATCAAGTTACTTCAAAACTTCGCTGCAAAATAAATATATCTTAGAAACTTCTTCATAATTAACCATTACCATGAAAGGTAGCTCAAACATCAACAAAATCACCATACTTCATGTTTATAACTTCATGATTATAAAAGTAATACAAACTCTTCAAAATAACAAAGTGCTCAAGGTTCACAATCAATCGATCTCAATCCCGATGTTACATATTAGATCAAGACCCACTAGACTCGACGACACTAAATAGCACACTCCGAAGATACCTCTTATGCTTCTGCACTAAACTTGATCACTTGCGCGTTGCCAACGTGGAGGTAACATTCAAATAGGCAGGGTGAGTAAATCACAATCATCATAAAAAGCATAAGTAATTGATATAGTATTCATGGCATAGGAATAACAACAAAATGGCATCAATTCATTACATTCCTTCACATAACAACAATCACCAATTCTTCACGTCACAACATGATAAGTCCAAGAATCAATAAAATACATCGCTTAAAATATACCAAGCACCATCTTCTAAGAATGAATCAAAGACATAACTTAAAATATACCAAGCATCATGTTCTAAGAATCAATTATAGACATCACTTAATCCAAGTATTGTGCAATGCCACAAATAATGAAATGCAACTTCATAAGACTCGTGCATGTGGTACCAAAACAAGGGATTAAACCTATCTCATTGATCCAAACACCACCGAGATACGGCCACCGCCAACTCACTAATTACACACAATGGGAATTAGTTACCACTGATCTAAACACCACCGGGATACAGCCACAAATAATGATTATGAATGCATGCACAACATATAGCATACTACTCATCATCACCAAATCAAGATGAACAATATCGTCACAAAATAACTCACCGAAAGCAACACCGAGTATAATGTATTCATGCTTCAACACTATTCAAACAATCACATTATACATAATTCACACCGAACACAACATCAACATTACAATTATGTTGGTACAACATCACCACATGGTCACATTAATCCAATTATACACACAATATACAAACACACCATAAATGGATTAAATCGAGATTTTTGAAATAAAATCGAGTCACTTCCAATTAGGCCAATCCATTAGATAGGATACTTAATTACCTTTCCAACGCACAAAACAACGACCAAAACGGACTTACGGTTCAAAAGTTACGACCTTCGAAAAATCTGTCAAAAATTGATTGTTGTGAGTCGACGCATAGATGATTCTGCCCCCTTCGGGTTCACTCAGGCTGACCCTATGGTCGACCCATACTGGGTAATTTTTCTGCATGAGCCGACGCAAAGATCACTTGAGTCGACGCATGGCTGTTTTATGCAGAATTTTTCTGCGATTTTGTGTTTCTAGGTCTGCGATTCCTTGACCCCAAAACCCACTTTTTCCTTTATTTTAAACAATTTTAAGTCTTCTAATACATGTATAAAACTATGGTTATTAACTACATCATCTTAACACAATTCTTATTAATCTATTGCATATTAACACATCTAAATCACCAAAATTTATCATATCATCATCAAACCCTCATAACCCAAAATTTCCCAAAAACCAATCATACAATTATCAATCACTTAAACCATTTATGATAATCTTGATAAACTCCTCATACCTTGGATTGAAGCTTACTATCAAATCCCCTTCTTGTTCTACGATTCCCCTTTGTCTCTCTATGCCCTAGCTCTTACTTTGCCTCTACCTCTTTTCCAATTCTCCAAACTTTTTACGACGGAATGAATATCTCTCCCTTTACCCTAGTTTAACCCTTGGACCCTTTCTATGATCTTTCCATCTTACCCCCACTCATTCTCCTCAATTTACTATCTTGCCCTTAATATCTCTAACACTAAAATAACTCTTATTTTTCTAATTAAATTAATTCCACTTATTAATCTAATTATTATAATTATTCTCAAATACTCTAAAATCACCCAATACATCTAAGAATCACATAAATCACTACAACACCACATGATTTATCAAAACATCACATAAGTCATCATTATAAATCATCACAAGAACTCAACATAACAACACATATTCAAATACTTCACAAAAATCACTAAAACATCATTTATGCCAAATACCTCACAATGACTTATAGACTTACGCATTAATTAAATAAATTTATGTTGGAACGTCATGGATATAATTTGGAATTTCAATGTCTTGGTGTGGAGATGATCATTTATTAGAGAAATTATTCATCTCAATTATAATTTTTACTAATTCAACAGAAATCCATTTATTTTATTTGTCTTAAGGTGCATTTGGTTTGTAACCTCTTTGTGCCCGAATTTCATCTCGTTCTTTTGTAATCGAGATTGAGTACCATTTGTACTCCTATCAATATATGTTGCTTAAAAAAATCAAAGATACTAATTTTAAATGTATAAACTTATAAGCTTATGTAAGATTAAAATGATATTGCCTAACA
The DNA here is from genome assembly GCF_029867415.1 of Vicia villosa. Taxonomy (NCBI): domain Eukaryota; kingdom Viridiplantae; phylum Streptophyta; class Magnoliopsida; order Fabales; family Fabaceae; genus Vicia; species Vicia villosa. The sequence goes on along the minus strand of NW_026706670.1, from coordinate 45,691 downwards.
AAGGTGTAATCTAATAAAATGCAGTGTTTTTTTTTTGTATTTTAAGTAGTAGTGATAGTTTAGAATGTAGTTGGATAGTGTAAAAAGCTCTGGTATATAGTTGAAAGATCGTATCAAGTAGTGTGGGAGCTAGTATTGGAGCATTTAATATGAAAGAGCACGAGGAAACACATAAGTAATCTAACTTATTTTAGGAGGAAAGTAATATTATGGTGAAGTCTTCAATGTTATTGATATTGAACCTTAAAAGCTTAAAGGCTTGAATACAATTACGCATATGTTCTCTATTTATAAGTGCTTTAGGATGTTTCTAGAATAGAACTATCTAGACTTTTGTTTGTCTTTTATACATTACATTAACATAAAACTTTCTAGGCTATAAGTTAATCTAAGATTTATTGGAATAATCTAGAAACATCTAGCAACTTTAGACTATTCTATTTTTCTCTAAACATTGTCATATATTTTTGCTAGAATGTTCTAGAAATGTGCATCAGTTTCAACACTCCTCCTTGATGCATATTTCGGTAACTCCAAGTGTAGTCCATATTTGTTCAAATGTGAATTTGTGAAGCTATCTTCTCCTTCATTGATAATGTTATGTAATATATTTTATTTTGAAAAGCATTACCTCCATCGTGATTCAATTTTGTAACACTACTTGTCACAATGATTGTTATTAAACTTTTTCTCATCATTGTTGAAGGTTTTTGATGAGAATCGTTCCCGCTCCTTAGTTGCGCTTGTGATATTTCTTATTTGTCTTGTTAAAGACTTGTAACAAGGATCACTTTTGTTGTCTAGTTGCATGTGAATCTCCTTGTCGGCTTTATTTGAATAATTCTGACAGAAATTACTCTTGTTTCTTAGTTAGTTGTGAGTCTCTTTATCATTATTGTAAAAGACTTTTTACAGAGACTCATTCTTGCTTTAGTAGTTGCATTTGTCTTCCTAGGCTTGTACTCAAGTTGAGCCTCAAAGGTCACATGTCTTAATTTTCTTTATCGGACGCACTTGTGCTCTATCAGAACTCGAGTCTTATTTGCCATAGATTTACGATATTAGTTGGACTTGAAATTAAGAGAGTCGGAATGTTAGGTTACCTGAACTCCCCTATCTCATTTTTAGTTTTGGGTTTGAACTCAAACAGAGTCGAGCCGTGTAGCTACCTGTACTCCTTTGTATTTGAGTCAGAGACCTCATTTTCTAGTTTTAATAAATAGTTGGTGACAAGAAGAAATAGTTTGCTACGCCTAGGGAGTGATCGAACATAGCTTTGATACCACTGTTGGTATTTGAAGTAGTAGTGATAGTTTATAATGTAGTTGAATAATGTAAAAAACTCTGGTATATAGTTGAAAGATAGTACAAGTAGTGTGGGAGTTAGTATTGAAGCATTTAATATGAAAGAGCACGAGATAACACATAAGTAATCAACTTATTGTAGAAAAGTAATAGTATGATGAAGCCTTCAATGTTATTGATATTGAACATTAAAGGCTTAAATTCTTGAATACAACTACAAAATAATTGGATAGCATCCGAACACAATGGTTGCATGTACATGAGAATAAATAATTCATCAAAGATAAAGAACACAATCAAAGATAAAGAACACAATGGTTGCATGTACATGAGAACAAATCATTCATCAAAGATAACGGAATTATAAAAACAAAATACATGAGAACAAGGATGCAAGTGAGGTTGCAATTTTAACAAAATAAAAATGACCAAGAAGCACGAATTCTGTGCCATTGGAAGTCATCCAAGTATACCCATAATACCATCTACTAGTAAGCAGTAGTCATCCAAGTATACCCAAAATACCATCTACTTGGTGAGCAAAAAATATTGAGATAATAGAAATGAGTCGGAAAAGATTTAGAAGATGGAGGTTCCTTTCAAGATTAAAGCTTTTGTTTGAAGACTTTTTGTGAATAGGCTTCCTACTAAAGACCTTTTATTGTCTAGAGGTATTGATTTTCCTACTTCTAACTTAAATTGTGTTTTTTGTAATTTGCATTTGGAAGATATGGAGAGAGAAAGATTGCATTCCATTCTTTATGGAATGGTATTTCATGGGGTGTGTAAAAAGTATCAAAGTGGGCAAGTTGGGGTGTTTTGGTTAGCCACTTGTTAGAATATTTGGTTGACAAGGAATGACTTTTGTTTTAGGAATGACGTTTTGGCGACATTGCTTATTGCAATTGTAACTTTTACAATTTTAGCAAACACCCTTTGTCTTTTATGTCATAATTTTGTCTTTTATGTCATAATTATAATTGGTTTGTAATATCGTTTTTGTGGGACTAGTTCCGTTCTTGTGTATAAGGTTGGAGAACTTTTAGTTCTCCCCTATATTAATTCTTGCTAAAAAAAATGAGTTAATGTATTATTTCAGTTCAGTTTTTTTTAAAGAAAAGGGGTCGGTATAATTATCCGTTGAGGCACGAAAATGGCTAACGTTATGCAGTTACCAAATGGAGTACGGGCATGGAAGAAAAGGATACAAACAATAATAGAACTGATTCAAAGGATGCTTCTATCAATATAGTCTTAGGCTAGTTTGAAGACCAATTCTTCGTAATGACAAAATCAAATATATGTTACATTATTACCATGGTATGTGTTATGTTTTAATGGCGCACGAATAGACCTTGTGTTCTCCCTTCGGTTTTCTTTGTACTTCTGCCTGGAAAGTTGTGGCATTGCTATTGGAAGGATGGGTGGCTTGAAAGGTGATGTAATACATACCACCAGCTCTCCAGGTTGTCCTTAAAATATCAGCAAGCACAAAATTTGAACCCTAGATATAATCAAGTATACCATATTAGTTGATATATGAATGAATGAATAAACATAATGTAGTATATCCATAAGTAAATATTGGTAGTTTTGAACCTGATTCTCATTATTGTAGTTGTCTAAGGCAGCATTGCATAGGGGAGTGACATTAAGTCGACAATCATCGTCTATGGGAAGGGGAATTACACCGCCACATAGACCTGCAATTTTTGGAGGGGCGATGGCATCGAAGATCTGTGTTGCGGAGAGTCAAAATTAAGATAGTGAAATTGAGAGCAAAACGAGATAGATAGATAGATGCTTACACTTAGGTTGCGAGAGCGCTCTCTATAGTCAGCCATGGCGACTTCAATTTTCTTCTCTCTTTCAATCCAGGCCTTGTTCTTATACTCAAAGCGTCCAGAACACATTGTAAAAGGTTTAGGGTCATCCTCATACATCGAGAAGTCACTCGCAACAAGATCTTCAGGCCGTTTCAATTCCCAATCATAAATCACCCGCGGTTTCGGCTTTGATCCCGGTTCCGTTTCAGAATCCGAATCCGATTCCGTTTCCGAAACCAATTCTGATTCGGATTCCGATTCCGATTCCAATTTGATCAGTTTACCTCTATCTTCCAAGCTTTCCGATTCCAATTTGATCAGTTTACCTCTATCTTCCAAGCTTTCCGAGGGAGGTCGGTTGACACCGAACACGCTGGTATGGAGTTCCATCGACAATATGCAGAAAGGAAGAATGACAAATCAGATATACCTAAACCTAAACCTAAAGGAAGATCCCATCATCTCTACGGTTTTTTTTTACAGTTTGGGCTGGTTTTAACTTGTTATTACCCCAGGCCCGGTAATAAACTCTAGAATTTAGAAGGAAATTTCTTTGTAGATTTTGTAGTGTTGAAAAAAACTCATAAAACTTTAAAATGTCTTTTATGAGATGTATTTTCGAACACATCTCTTAACGCATCTCAAATTAAATTTTAAAGTGTTTCAAAAATGCATCTTTGAAAAAATTCTGTTTACACATGAACGTTAAATTTAAATATTGAGTGATATTTTCAGAGATTCATTTCTAAAAATATTCTTTCTATACCATCTTATTGCATGAACTATTTCATTCACCCCATTTCATCTCATAACCAAAATCTTCCAAAAACTTCATGTCAAAGAGAGCATAAAAAACTGCAATTTAAGTTAAACTTTCCTCATTTCATCTTTGATTTCATAATATTGAAGAATGATTTTTGGATGAAAACACTGTTGTGTCTGTTCGAAAATGCATTTTTGAAACCCACCTAAATATTATTCGAAAATGCATTTTTGAAATTCACCTAAATATTATTTCGGAAATGCATTTTCGAAATTGTCTGTTATAGGAACAGAATTCTTAACAGAATTCTGTTTTTGCCAGTTTTAGATACGGTGCATCCCGACATGTTTTCCAAAGTTGTTTCGGACAAGTTGAATGTTGATGCTAAAACGAATCAAGAAAATGTGAGTGTTCATTTAAATCGCACGGATCACGTATGGTGGATGATATGTGGTGGTTTGTGTTATTTCTGGTAAACATAATCATGCGTTAGACACCAAGCTACAAGGTCATTCAATTGTAGGTCGACTTAAGCCGGGGGAGAAAGAGATTATTTCGGAAATAACCATAATCAAAGTTGCGCCAAGAAAACATACTTGCATATTTGAAACGGAAAAGACTACAAAGTGTTTCAAATATCAAGCAGGTACACAATGAAAGTTATAAACGGGACATTACGGGCAGAGATCTGAAATGAATTTTTTTTGAAACTTTTGGACAATAACCAATATGTTTCAACAATATAGTTGAACTCTCGTCGAAATTGCATACAAGGACATTGATGTGAGGGGTATGTGGTGATTTTTACAAGTATTATAAGTTGAGTGCAACTGAGTGATAGGCTTAAGTTTGTGACGAGTGAAGTATATTTTCATATCTGATAAGTTAATTCTTTCCAAAGAATGTATTCATTTTCTATTCATATGTTTTATTTTTCGCTTTAACTTAAAACCCGTTTTACCCGAGCTCGAAAACATAGAAATCGTTGAATGGCATTATAAAAACTATATGTGGACACGATAAATTCTCTGATAAATATTTCCAAATCTTGTGTTGCTTTCCATCTACCGCTTCAATAGCAGTGAATGAGTTGAAGACCTACATATTGTAGTTGAAGTGTGTTCTAGTATGTGAGTGTCGAAATACAATGGTTGTTAGTATTTCAAATTGGATATGTTTGTTATGTTCAATTGTTTAAGTTAGCTTGTACCCTAAGTTGGCTTGTAATGGATAGTTTTGAAAAAGCTCATTAGTTTAGTATGTTAGGTTTATTATAAATAGCATACTAGTCCCTCCTCATTGCTTACGAAAAATCCTAATTTAGGGTGAGACGGTTATTTTTTATTCTTTTAAAACTTGTAATCTTGTTTCAAATAGAAAGTAAAGAATATCAGTTATAACCAATTCCTTGTTTTTCTTTGATAAGTGCCACTTTGAAGTGTTTTTGTATATGTAGTTTTATGGCACTTATCGTGTTTTTGTTGTATTACCGTTAAATAATTCCCAACTTAGTGTATAAATATGTTTAGTGTATCAAAAGCATGCTCGAGAGATTATCAAAAGCATAATGGTTTTCCTTGATCAAAAGCATGCTCGTCGGATTTGGAATCTCTCGAGCATGCTTTTCTGGTTTGTCGTGTTTCTGAGTTGCTTTGTAATCTATTTGTGCATGAGTTTCATCTTGTTCTTTTGTAATCGGGATTGAGTACCATTTGTACTCCTATCAATATATCTTGCTTAAAAAATCAAATATACTCATTTTGAATGTATAAACTTATAAGCTTGTATAGGATTAAAATGATATTGCCTAACAAAGGTCTAATCTAATAAAATGCCGTTTTTTTGTTGGTATTTGAAGTAGTAGTGATAGTTTAGAATGTAGTTGGATAGGGTAAAAAGCTCTGGTATATAGTTGAAAGATAGTAGCAAGTAGTGTGAGAGCTAGTATTGGAGCATTTAATATGAAAGAGCACGAGGCAACACATAAGTAATCAACTTATTTTAGGAGGAGTAATAGTATGATGAAGCCTTCAATGTTATTAATATTGAACCTTAAAGGCTTGAATACAATTACACATGTGTTGTCTATTTATAGGTGTTTGAGGATGTTTCTATAATAGAACTATCTAGACTTTTGTTTGTCTTTTATACATTACATTAATATAGAATTGTTTAGGCTATAAGTTAATCTAGGATTTATTGGAATAATCTAGAAACATGTAGCAACTTTAGACTATTCTATTTTTCTCTCAACATTGTCATATATTTTTTCTAGAATTTTCTAGAAATATGCATTAGTTTCAACACTCCTCCTTGATGCATATTTTGGTAACTCCAAGTGTAGTTCATAGTTGTTCAAATGTGAATTTGTGAAGCTATCTCCTCCTTCATTGATATTATTATGTAATATATTTATTTTGAAAAGTAATACCTCCATCGTGATTCACTTTTGTCACACTAGTCACAATGATTGTTATTAAACTTAGGGGTGGCAAACGGGCATCCCCGCCCCGTTTAGACCCGTCCCGCAAAAGCCCGCAAAAAACGGGGCGGGCGCGAGCATATTAGAGAGTGCGGGTCTAGAACCTTGTCCCGCCCCACAAAAGTGAGGGCGGAGCGGGGAAAGCACGCGAGCTTTGAACCATTTAGGCCTAAAAATAGTAAATTTGTATGAAAAAGCTAATGCCCGCAAAAGCACGAAAAAAACGGGGCGCGGCGGGCACACTAAAGGGAGCGGGCCTAAAACCTCCTCCGCCCCCGCGAAAAAGTGCGGGTAAAACGGGCTTTCCCCGCGAGCCGTGCCCGTTTTGCCACCCCTAATTAAACTCTTTCTCATCATTGTTGAAGGTTTTTTATGAGAATCGTTATCGCTCCTTAGTTGTGCTTGTGATCCTCTTTATTTGTCTTGTTAAAGACTTATGACAATGATCACATTTGTTGTCTAGTTGCATGTGAATCTCTTTGTCGGTTTTATTGAATAATTCTGACAGAAACTACTCTTGCTTCTTAGTTGGTTATGAGTCTCTTTATCACTCTTGTAGAAGACTTTTGAGAGGGACTCATTCTTGCTCTAGTAGTTGCATTTTTTTTCCTATGCTTGTACTCAAGTTGAGCCTCATAGGTCACAAGTCTCAGTTTTCTTTATCGCCTGCATTTGTGCTCTAACAAAACTCGAGCCTTATTTGCGATAGGTGTACAATATTAGTTGGACTTGCAATTAAGAGGGTCGGAATGTTAGGTTACATGAACTCCCCTCTCTCATTTTTAGGTTTGGGTTTGAATTCAAACAGAGTCGGGCCATGTAGCTACATGTACTCCTTTGTACAGTTAAGCCAGAGACCTCATTTTCTAGTTTTAATAAATATTTGGTGACAAGAAGAAATACTTTGCTACGTCCAGTGAGTGACCAAACATAGCTTTGATACCACTATTGGTATTTGAAGTAGTAATGATAGTTTAAAATGTAGTTGGATAGTGTAAAAAGCTCTAGTATATAGTTGAAAGATAGTAGCAATTAGTGTGGGAGCTAGTATTAGAGTATTTAATTTGAAAGAACACGAGGCAACACATAAGTAATCAACTTATTGTAGTAGGAGAGTAATAGAATGATGAAGCCTTCAATGTTAGTGATATTGAAACTTAAAGGCTTAAAGGCTTGAATACAATTACACATATGTTGTCTATTTATAGGTGCTTGAGGATGTTTCTAGAATAGAAGTGTCCAGACTTTTGTTTGTCTTTTATACATTACATTAACATAGAACTTTCTAAACATTGTCATATATTTTTCTAGAATGTTCTAGAAATGTGCATTCATTTCAACAGTTTTAACATGATCCAATTTATTAATTCTTTTTTTGTAATTAATTTATATAATAAAAACTTAATGAACATGCACTTTATACTGTCGTCCAATAATAAATCAACAATACGATATATCTTTTAAATAATTTTAAAATATAAAATTTATTTGACAAGATACACAGTATTTATTGGTTGACATTGTAAAATTACATTACACCGTCAGTGCATGTCCTATTTTCTCTAAAATAAATTAACTTTTATTTAAATAAGTTAATATTTGTATAATTGAATGGGGGAGAAAGGTTGAGAGTGGAGATAGAGAAGCTCGGTGTAGTGATGGTGGAATCCCAACCGGAGCTGAAGAAAATTTATAATGATCTTGAGCGTTTTACCAAGGACGGTGGAAAAGGAAGGAAGGTGTTTCATAGTGTGTCAAAATGATTATTGGGTCTCTTAATATTATAGGAGGATGTAGCTTGGTTAAGAGGAGGCGTATTGGGCATATTATTGATAAAGGGAAGGTTGATATCTTTTTCATTCAGGAATCAAAGATCTCTTTGTTTTCTCAACCTCTGATTAGAAGCTTCTGGCCCAAAGAGGTGATAGATTTTTCTATCTCTGATTCTATTGGTTCCTCTGGTGGTTTGTTGATTCTTTGGAAATAGGGAGGGCTGGATGTGTTATGCAGCTTTAAGTGCTCAAGGTACTTGGGAATCAAGGTGTCTTGGAAGAATAATATTTAGTATATTGTTAATGTTTATTCTGGTTGTTCGGGTGAGGCTAAGCGTTCATTATGGAGAAGATTGCTAGTGTTGAAATCCAAGTATGTTGATGAGGAATGGATGATTGGTGGGGATTTTAATGTGGTAAAAAATTGCAGGGAGAGAGTTGGGAGATCTGGTTCTGAAAATTCTACAGAGTGGAGGGATTTCTCCGGCTTTTTCGTTGACATTGCTCTTATAGATATCCCTTGTAAAGGGAAAATGTTCAGTTGGTTTAGCAGTGACGGTCGCTCCAAGAGTAAGTTGGACCGTTTATTGGTTTCAGATAATATCATTCGTTGGTGGGGTGTGGCGGGGCATCACATCAAAGAGAGGGACGTGTCAGATCATTTTTCGGTATGGTTAGTTGTGGATAAAGAGGATTGGGGCCCTTAATCATTTAAATGCAACAATGATGGTTTAGGAATAAGGAGTTCGTGAGTGTCGTGGAGAAGGAGTGGGTGGTTATAGTTGTTTCGGGCAGAGGAGAATTTGTGTTGAAGGAAAAATTACGCATCCTTAAAACTAGGCTTTGATGGTGGAATGTTAATGTTTTTGGCAAGATTGATTTGGATGTTGAAACTTAGGTTAAAAGTATGAACATGGTGGATGATTTAGTAGTGGTCAGGGAGAATGAATTGGAAGATTTAAGAAGGGATACTTGTAAGTTTTAGCTGAATTTAAAGATCAAGGAAAATATGTTTATCCAGAGATCTCGTATTCTCTAGTTAAACAATGGGGGTACCAACATTAAATTCTTTCATAGAGTCGTGAATCATATGCTTAGAAGAAATCACATTGGTGGTGTTATCCTCGGTTTTTTTGTGGGATGCGAACTGACTCTTCTTTTATTTTTTTGAGTTATGAAAATCAGAGAGTCGCCACCGACTTTTATTTTATCCAATTAAGGAAAGGTTTATAAAAGAAACAGAAAAAGACCTTTAAGAGATTTTGGGTTCGGGGGTAGGTTATACAAAGGGAATGTATTAGCACCCCTTTGTATCCATGGTTATCCATGGGCTCTTAATTGCTTAGCTCACTTGTTTAAATCGTTTGTCTTGCTTTGAAATGCTTGTATGTGGTTTTAAATACTTTTGTAAAGAGTTAACTTTGTAATGATCCTTGTGCGGATGTATACAAAGTGTTTATCTTTCGAAAGATGTTTTGATGGTTTGAAAAAGATTTTTAACTTCGTAATGATCCTTGTTTGGATGTATACAAAGTGTAGTCTTTTGAAAGTTTGTTTTGAAAAAACAGTGATATGTGAAAATGCTTTTGTTGTTTTTTGATTGAGCAAGCAATTAGGAGGTATACCCTAAGTTTACAAGGTTCTTTCCCATTTCTTTTAGAAAATTTTCCTTAACTGGATACAGAAGAAAAACTTGAATTGTATTTGAAACAGTAGAATTGATTTTGAAAAGAGTCACAAAGGGATTACCCTAAGAGGTGCAAGTGTGATTGTGTTTTGTATTCAGATATGTTATCTTTGAGATTAGTGATCTAGCGCCTCAGTTATTATTCTTGACATACACGCAGTTTTATATGTACAGAAATTAAAGTGCAGGGATGTAAAATGCGGAAAGTAAATCTACGTTATTACATCGATTGTGCGAGAAATGTAAACTACGCTATTTACATGAATTTGACAACCTATACACTTATCTATGAATTTAAATTGCAATAAGATAAAGGGAAAATATTTTTGGATTTTTTATGATTGATTTTAATTAGAATTAATGCATGGTTAATTTAATTAAATGAGAAAAAAGTAGAAATAAAATTTAAACCTAAAAATTAAGTCTAAAATATGTTCATATTGCTTGTTAATTAGTTTTAAAATAAAACTATTTTTTTTTTGAGATTTTTGAAATTGTTTTTGAGATTATTAAGTTAATTAACACATAATTATACAAATAATTATACACATAATTAAACTTAATGAAAAAAATATTCTAATTATGTACAAAATTAGTTCATAATATACAAACTTAATTTAATAAAAAGAAAATATTTTTTCTGATTTTTTTGATAGGTTAGAAATAATTAAAAGATAAATATATGAATATTATCAAATTAATTAAACAAATTATTTTAATTATGAATAAAAATAACATATTTTTATGTCAAAAAATAATATACTATTTTATCAAACTAAAAATATTTTTTTCATATTTTTCTGATTTTTAAAAATATTTTTAAATAATTTCACAAAGAGAATTAAATAAAATAGAAAATATATTAAATTATGATTCTGTGTGGCAAAGCTTTGAGAGTCCATGGTGCGCTGTAGCTTCTGGCGCGTTGGATGAAACTTTAATGAGATCTGAGGGCTGATGGTGCGAGGGTACACGCTAACGCGTGTTTCATGTCATACGTGATCCATCTGCAAACGAAAATCAAAACACGCGCAAACCAATTTGAATCAGCCAATCAGGAGATGACACCTCGTCGTCTTCTTCCTCTCGCCTCTACTTTTAGCAGCGTTTTTTACCAAAAGCGCTGTAATACACCTCCTTCATCCCTGCAAAATAACGAATAGGGGTAAACCTATACAAAAATATTTCGGACATGTCCATTTGAGTCGTCCAGATCCACTGAATTTGAATATGCCTCTGGTTTCTTTTAATTTTGCCTAAATCGAAGGATCCCATTTCGAGCTCCAAGAACCCTAAAATGGTATATGCTTCAAACCTTCATAAAAATTAAATTAAAGCTCCAGAAACGATCAGGGCACAAAACTAAACACAAATATGGGATTACATCTTATTGAATATGCATGAATAATAGTACTTTTGTAAATTTCAGTTTTGGACAAACCGTGAGCTTTTGAGCTCGATTCAGTGAGCTTCAAGGCTTGAAATTTATTTGGAAAGGTTCAATGATGTTCAGGGATCGTGTTTAAGTATTTAATTTGGATTGAATTGAGCTGAAACTTAAAATTCGAATTTCAAATTTCTTGCAAAATTTCAAGTATGATACAAGTGTGTTACAAGCATGGATTTGATTTTGAATTCGTGTGTGTCCTCTTAGTGAAGTATGCTAAGCTATTTATGAGCAATAAGAGTGCTTCAATCTTAAGCTAACAATTATTAATGGTCTTTGAACTTTTGAATTTTTTAATATATAAAGCTTTGAATTCTTTGGCCATGGCTTCATTTTTCTTCATCCTCTTGCTCTAGGCCTGCTGTACCATCTCTATGTTGCAGAAGTTAAGCTATCTTGGTGACTCAAGCTAAGGATAAAAGCTTTGCATGATTATCTTGATCCATTTCTTTTTTACTTTAACTTTAAATGTAATAAAATTAAACTAAAAAAGAAATAAAAATGTTATGGGCCTTAGGTTGGTCGTGGGAGGCCCTTAGCATCATTAGAAACATGTTTGGATCATGAAAACTTGGCCTTTTTTGGAAAAAAAACATTTTTGATCAATGTTGGTTTCATGCATTTTCCCAAAAAATAGCCAACTTCAACAAGGCATATCTCCCTCAATTTTGATCATATGAAGGAGTTCTTATACTTTTTAGAAACCTCAAGATGTCCTCTACAAGCTACTTTGGAAACTTTTTTGCATTTGGAGAATTTATCTTGATGTTATGGGCTTTGACAAAAAACCACTTTTTGTTGACTTTGAAGATGACCTGTAATGTCTTGGCCCATATTTTCCACATGGTAAACTCAATGAACATGGGACCAATTATATTTGAAAGATAATTGAATCCCATTCAAAATGATTCTTTGGTTGGAATTTTTTGGATGAATGAGGAGAGAGTTATGGCCGGTCAAAGTTCAGTTGACTTTTTAGGAGAAATCCCTAATTTTGAAACTTAGAGTTTTGCCGATTTCTGAACTTTTCTTGATGAATTATGATCAACCATTGATCAAATGATGAATCTTTTGACAAAATATGGATGTTGACAAAAAAAATTCATTTTTGACTGTCTGTTGACTTTTCGGTCAAACTGGTCGTCTGTTGACTGTTTGAGCTATCGATTGTGCGTCCGAGCGAATCGAAGTTTGAAAATTTGTCTGATGGTACTTTGAGACATATGGAGATCCATGAAATCCATTTGAGGTCTCAGAAACTCATTTTCCTGAAGAAAAAAAACAAAAACCCTAGTTAGGGTCTGTTTGTGTAGGAGACAGTTGAGCGTACCTGATTTTTGTGCAGTGTTGAGTCATGGCTGATCTTGTGATTATCAGAAGACTTCTAGAACAAAAATATTGGAATTTTAAAATGTGAAAGATTGATTTGACTGATGATACAAAACACGGAGAATCGTGTTGTCATCGGGTTTGACTGTTAACTGGCTGTCCGGGTATTAATGTAACAGTTAAAGTGAAAACTTAACAGTTAAAGTTAATTTTTTTCTTTTTGTTTTTGTTGTGTTAATGGTGAGAAATTATTTACATGATTTGTTAGAAAACACAAACATAATAAATAATTTTAAAATACACCGTACGCGAACGAAATTACCGTCAATAATAAGATTGAAAAGGATTTAATGCACAGAAAAATAAATATTTAACTAGCAATAAACACACATAATATTATCTTGTTAATTAAACGACGGTATAACAGATAGCACAATATTTAATACTGACAGTACAAATATTACATAAAAAATATAGCGAACAGTACGACAAACATAATGAACGGTACATTATCTGAAAGCGAAAGATACGACAAACTTTAAATATGACGATTAAAAACCCATGCTATAAACAACAGAAAATAGATGCACGGAAGTGTAAGCATCTCAGGTCCGCATTTCTCAGGACTATGCAAACAGAAGAAAGACATGATCACTGTAAAAATAGTGATGACCATAAGAAACAATGTATCCACCCACTTTGCCATTTTTGCCGGGGAAGAAGAGGAAATAAGATGATAGAAACTTGGGAGATGAATGAAATTTGATGTTAGATTTTATGGAAAAAATGAGGGGTATTTATAGAGTGAAAGAAGGATGGAGTCGTTGGGGAATGAAGTGATACCGTACAAAAAAGGAAAGTTTGAATGATAGTAGGTTTTGAAAGAAAGTGTATGGTAGGGTTTGAAAAGAAAGATGTATGGAATAAAGTTAGGATTTGATTTGAAAGAAAGAGATTTGAAAAGAAAGAAAGAGATTTGAAATCAATATAGTACAAAAATTAGTGGAAAACATAAAACCAATAATAATTTAATTGTTACCAGTACAGTCTGAATCCTCGAACTCTGCGCCTGCAAAATTTAATCCTCTACCAATTGCGTTAGTACCATTTATCTGCAAATAAATCTTAAATAAACAGCGTGTGTGAAGTGATAAACAGTACTTAGCGTTTGTGTAAGAATAAATTCAACAGCGAACCAAAATACCGTATAAAAATATTCTAAAAACTGAGTATTCATAAAATCAGGATATATATGAAACTACAAATTTTAGACAGAAGTTCGTTGCCTTCTCCTTGAAAAAAGATGAGGGCAAATTTTGGGGTACAACAGGTGGTATGGTAATGGATAGGGGAATGATGGAGTCGGTAGTGGGCATTAGAAGGGAGGTGTATCAGCATTTTGCTAATAAATATGTGGAGGACGTTCCAATTAGACCAGTGATGGATGGAGCGGTGTTTAAGAGAATTACTGAAGAAGAGGGGGCTTCTCTAGAATTTAGCTTTTCAAAGGAAGAAGTCAAGGAGGCAATTTGGAATTGTGATGGTTCGAAATCTCTGGGACCTGATGGTTATTATATTCTTTTTATTAAGAATTGTTGGTTGTTTCTCAAGGAGGACATTTTGGCTTGTTTTAGAGATTTTCATACGGGGGTTGTTCTCTCTAAGTCGATTACATCGTCCTTTTTGACTCTTATTCTGAAGAGGGATCATCCTTTGGAATTAAATGATTACATGCCTATTTGTTTGATAGGGTGTATCTATAAAATCTTAGCTAAGGTGTTGGCGGACAGATTGGAGAAGGTTATAGGAGTAATTATATCGAATTGCCAAAGCGCTTTCGTCTTGGGAAGTAAACTTCTTGCCAAAGCGCTTTCGTCTTGGGGGGATTTGGTTGAGTTGGATGGAAACAATGATATGCCCTGGTGATATGTAGGTCATGGTAAATGGGAGTCATACTAAAGAATTCAAGGTGGAGCGTGGTTTGCGTCAAGGAGAACCTATATCTTCGATTCAATTTGTCATTGTGGGGGAAGGTTTGAAGTGCTTGGTTAATAGAGCGTTGGCAAATGGCATGTATACGGGTTGTAATATTTATGGTAAGTGCTTTATCGATGTTCTACAATTCGCAGATGATACTCTCTTGGTGGGGGATGGGAGTTGGAATCCCCTTTGGCCTATAAAGTCGGTGTTAAGGAGCTTTCAACTCATTTTGGGTCTTGGAATCAATTTTCACGAAAGCAAGTTAATCGGTTTCAACTTAAGCGACAACTTTTTGGATAATGCTAGAAACTTTCTTTCTTGTAGGAGGGGGAAAAGAGTTCTTGTTTCTAGGGATTTCAATTGGGTCTAATCCGAGAAAGCTTTCAGCTTGGAGGCCATTAGTTCTTAAAATTAAAAATAAACTTCTCGGATGGAAAGGGTGGTTCCTAAGTTTAGGCGGGAGATTATCTCTATTTTCAAATCGGTTTTAGGAAGTCTTGTAATATTTACTTTATCTTTCTTTAGACCCCCAAAGAAAATTGTTAATGGCATTTGTAAAATTCAAAACAATCTCTTTTGGGGGCGGGGCGGAGGAGAAGCGGTGCATTAATTGGGCTAGTTGAAAAACAGTTTGTTTACTAATTGAGAAAGTCTCATGTACACGGATCTACAATTTTCTAAAATTGTTCTTTCAAAAAATTGAATTTTCAAGAACCTATGAACAATTCAGTTGATTAGGTTGTTTTTTTCTTCATATAGCCCCTTCTTTCACCTGTTAAATTTTTTATGGTTGACCATTTTATAAAGTGGATCAAAGAAATTCTTTGAAAGTCTGAAAGACTGACATTAAGCATCGAGTACATTGAAAATAACAAGATAATAATAATAATAAAATAAAATGAAAAATTGGGTGGCAGAAAAAAATGTGAAATATAGTCAAACTACAATTTGTTTGTTTTATCTTCAAAAGATAGGAGAGATAAACATTTCTCCCAACATGAGAGTGTTGTCTCTTATCATCACAGAGGATTCTTTTTATACTCTCTTTTTTTCTTTTCCAATAAAATCAAAGTTGCTAGAATCGAATTTTTATTTTGATTCATTTTACTTAAATAAAATTGAAACAAAAAATCATAGAGTTTATCTCAAATTAAAATTATATTAAATATATATATATATATATATATATATATATATATATATATATATATATATATATTATATAATATTCTAAATGCATTAATTATTTAAAAAATTTAACTTAATTATAAAAAAAAAATACTATATAATCATAATAAAATGTAATATTCATAAACTTGTATCAAACTACATAAATTGTCCATCAAATCATAAAATGTAACATCCAAAAGATTATAAAAAAAACAATAGTTTCACAAGTTTTTCAAGTTGAAAAAAACAAATCTTTTCATTTTCATCTTCAACTTAATCAAAAGTTTAATCCTTGTACAACATCATCTTCATTAGAACATTCATATTCGACTTGATTAAATTCATCTCCAAATGTTAAAGATTCGTTAATATTATAACTAAGATGTGAACCTGAATAAAATTAAAAATCCATAGAGAAAATTTATAGGTCAAAATATAAAATGTGATTTATAAATTTTGACCAAAAAAAAAGTAAAATCAGGTCAAAGAGTAAAATTCAACGATTTTACATGATTTCACCGATTTCAAAAAAATTTAAATCACTTAATATCGTTTTTTAATATGATTTTACCTAAAAAGATTTTTACCTACGATTTAATACGAAATGCTGAACTAAAAATATAAAATCTATAGAGTTTAAGTTTTAAATCGAGATTTTAACAATAATTGTCCAATTCTAGCTATTAATTTTTTCTTGTTTTTTTATACTTTTATTTAAATAGGTTAAAGTGTGGGAAAATGCCAAGACTTCACGCTGGTAAAGAGATAGCATCTTGATACAGCAATATTGCAGTTTAGAGCTTAAATTAGTTAAAGAGAAAAATTAAGATAACAATAGTAAAGATCCATTTGTCTGTATTTTTTTTCATTCAATAAGATGTGAATTTGTTCAGACTGTTTTTTTTTTCTTTTATAGTTGAACATTTTCAGTGAATCAAAGATATGTTTTGAAAGTCTGACATCAAACATTAAAATAGAATGTTTGATTTGCCCTCTAAAGACAAGAGAGAAACTTTTCTCCACATATCAGTCTTGTCTCTTTCTATACATTTTTTTGTTTCGTTTCATATATAGAAATAGAATGATTCTCTTATTTTAACAAATTCACTTTTTCTTGTCTTTTTTTCCTTCTTATTATAAAAATAAAATTAACGAGAACTTTAATCAAAATTACCTTGCTTGATATTTTCTTGATAAGTACAAAAAAAAACGTTACTATTTACGTAACTTCATCGTTATATTTAATGTTTTGAATTCAAAATCACCCGTTAGGTTATTAGCAATTTTTAGATTTAAACTCCCACCTTTTTTAAATTTTAAGAGAAAAAAATCATTTATTATGTTTGGTTTTATTTTAATATAAGGGAAAAAGTGATGCACTGACAGTGTAAAATTATAAAATAAGTTCACACTGTCAATCAAACACAACCATGGATCTAATTACATTACATTTTGATTTTAAAAAAATTTTAATGATATGATATTTTGTTGATTTTTTATTGGTTGAATGTGTAAAATAACTTTACACTGATAATGTATTTAATTTTAAATGTGTAATATTAATTTGGGTTAAGTATGTTATTTGTCACTATAAAATTACCAAATTTTATTTCTAGTCCTATTAAAAAAATGACATACTTTGATCTCCACAAAATTATTATGCATGTAGTTTTAGTGCCTACTGTTAAATCAATATATATTTTTGAATGATTATTTTACAGACATATTTAGAACGTTATAAAAAGTTCATCCAAAAAAAGAAACTCAAAATCTGATTTCCAAGTCGAGATTTACATTACTTAATTATCTTTTGAAATTTAAAAAAATCATATTTAATTTTTTTCATTTTAAAAAAATATATAATTTGATATAAAAATACTTTATAGTATTCCAAACACGTATGAAAAATATTATTCAAAAATTTAAAATTTTAAAGATAATTAAAGAATTTTCAAAATTTTAAAAATTAACAAGGACTAAAAATGCATTCATAAAATTTTTATAAGAAGTAAAATATGTCATATTTTTAATAGCGATTAAAAATAAAATTTAAAATATTTATATGACCGAAAATATACTTAACTCAATTAATTTAATATATTTGAACATATTTAGCTATTTAATTAATTTATTTTTAAAATAGATTCTAACCTAATGTTAAAATTAAAAAATTCCTTTTTATCCTTAAGTTACTTTTCAATTCACTTTTATAATAAATTAAGCCACTGCATTTCTAATAAATCAATAAGCAAAATAATTTATTTAGGGTTTATCAGATAACTAAAATAAAAATCAACAATGTTAACTATCAGATAATTCACCAATGTATATTTGCAGTGTAGCTTATCAGATAAAAGAGATCAGTGGATGAAACTTATTTGCTGGAAGAATAAACTAGAAGCTGGTGAATGGGTGGTTGGGGGAGACTTCAACTCAGTCAAAAATAGGGAGGAGAGGAGGGGCAAGGAAAATCACAGCAGAGGGGTTGAAATGGAAGAACTCAAGTGTTTTATTGACAATATGGAGCTTATTAATATGCAAGTAACTGGTAGCTTATTTACTTGGATCCAACCAAATGGTAAGGCAACGAGTAGACTAGATTGTATTCTTTTTTATGATGGATTGATATCTAAATGGGAGATAGTTGCACAAGAGGTAGGGAAGAGGGACGTTTCAGACCATAAACCGGTTTGGACAAGCAAAGTGGATTGGGGGCCTAAAAGTTTTAAAGTGCTTAGGTGTTGGCATGATCATAAGGACTTCAAAACCTTCATTCAGAAGGAGTGGAACTCGACTGTTATTAAAGGAAGCCCAACTTTCATCATAAAGGAGAAATTGAGGTATCTGAGAGGAAGATTAAGATGGTGGAATCTTAATGTGTTTGGAATGGTGGAGCTGAAGATAGAAGAGATTGTGGATGACTTGAATCAGTTGAAAGATAAATGGTTTCATCCAAATGCGAATCTAACAGAAGCGGAATTTGCAAGTAAAAGGATTTACCAAGTGTCTTTTTGGCATAAACTACACATAAAAGAGAGCATCATCAGTCATAAGTCTAGCCACAAGTGAGCAAAGGAAGGTGACAATAATACTAGGCTGTTTCATGCGACAATGAAGGCCAGACATAAGAGAAACTACATTGAATCGATAAAAAATCCTGCAGGGGTGATTGCAGATTCGGTTAAAGAGGTAAAATAAGTTATTAAGGAATTTTTCGCAGCTAAATTCAGGAGCCCAAATTCTCTAAGACCTCGACTGCAAACTGCAATGTTAAACAAGCTAAGTTTGCAAGAGAGTAGGAGCTTGGAAGAGCCATTTACAGATGATGAAATAAAGCAAGCAGTGTTTGAAGGAGATGGAGATAAATGTCCAGGACCTGATGGATTCAACTTAGAACTTCTGAAGAAGTGATGGGACATCATGATGGATCCAATTGTGTTGTTCATCCAAGATTTTCACAAAGGAGGTAAGCTTCCAAAAGCTGTAACTGCATCTTTTCTTGCTTTAATTCCTAAATGTGAAAATCCACTAAACCTTGAAGAGTATATGCCAATATGTTTGATAAGTAGGCTCCTTAAAATCATATCACGAATACTAGCTGCGAGAATGAGGAATGTTATAGGCAAATTGATATCCACAAATCAAAAGGAATTTGTACCGGGAAGACAAATCATTGATGGCGTGTTGGTTACAAACGAAATCATAGATTACGCGAAGAGGAACAAGAAGGAGTGTATGATTTTCAAAGCACATTTTGCAGAAGCATATGACTGTGTAGATTGGAATTACCTGAGGTCAATGCTAAGAAGCATGGGATTTAGTGATAGATGGATGAATTGGATGGAAGTAGCGGTCTTTACAAGCTCGATGTCAGTTTTAGTTAACGGGAGTCTAACGGCAGATTTTCAAGTGACAAGAGGCTTAAGGCAGGGAGATCCTCTATCTCCATTTTTGTTTACAATTGTGGCATAAGGGTTGGCAGGTATGATGATGCAAGCTATAGACAGAGAGTTGTAAAAGAGATTCAAGATAAATGACTCAGTGGAGTATAGTTTATTACAATTTGCAGACGACACGATAATGTTTGGAGATGGATCTTGGTCTAATTTGTGGACTCTTAAGGTTGTATTGAGAGGATTCGAAATTGTTTCTGGACTGAGAATCAATTTGAATAAAATAAAATTTTATAACATATTATATTATTAAATATAACTGTATAACATCATCCTAAAAAATTTCAATAAAAATATGAATTTTTATAAAATTATTTTTTACTATTTATTTAGATTTATATAAACTAATAATAAGTTATTATAATTATACTCATGTTAAAAGTATTACAAGATATAATAGGGGTGTTTGTTTGGAAGATTAAAAACAATAGTTTCCAAGAATCTAAGATGGAAATATGAAATAATTATATTTATTATAAAGAAATATATAATTATTACAAAGAAAAAATTGTTACCGAAATTTTTTTATTTCCACAAAGCCATGAACTTTATTTCCACTCGGTTTAGTTTTCTATTATATGATATACTACTGATTAACTATTTCTTATGTTTAATGACTTTTTTTTTATATTTTGGAATCAAAGAATACTTTATTGATAATAACCAAAAAGATGATTTTAAGATCCAGCCAACGAGTGGTGTTCTCAACTATATGGAGGCCTATTAAAGAGCTATCCTTTTTATCCCCAAATTAAACATCACTCCTAAGTTTTCAGCGAGCAAAAGTTATCTCACCAAACATCATTCCTATTATAGAGCTATCTTATTTATCCCCAAACTAAACATCATGGTGGCTGTGTTTCAGTGGCTTAGAGAAATGATGCCAAGCCCTCCTTGCTTTCTTGGGCTACAAACTTTGCTCCATGCAATTGGTGATTTCCTTGTGATAGTTTCATGTCCAAACTAAAGGAAAGAGCGACAAATGACTTCCACTTTTTTTATCACATATTTTGGAACTGAAATACATTGCATTCAGAAGTTAGATACGAAGAAGAAGACACTTTTTATCAGTTGCACACGGCCGGCAAATCTGAGTAATCTCGAGCTTCAATGTTTGGCCCTAGCAACAATTTTTTCAACCGAACATATTGCAATGAAAAGAATAAAAACTCCTAACAGCAGTCAAAAGCATACACAGCACCACACAAACCACCAACCAGTCAGCTACTAGTTAAGAACAGGCAGCCAATATATCCAATTTGAGATACACATGTTAAGGGTTTGGAAGTCCACATTTCCCATATCAAATTCACTTTCCTTCTAAAACTAATATGTATTTGATATGAAAAAGTTCAATATTAAGATTACAAAAAATTTCATATATTTCATGAAGAAATACAACAAGAGACATTTTGAAAAGGACAGAAATTTATTGTGAAGATGATAGCAATAAAATTGAAGAAATGATATTGACATAAACTTGTATTCATTGCAAAAAAAGAGATATACTGCAACATAGAAAGGAGTTTGACTATGATTGATATGATACTAACATTAATTGTCTAGAAAGCAAACATCAAACTCTTCTAAACTATGCACGTGTTCTCAGCTTTTAAAATAACATAATCAAAATACTTATATGTTTCATCATAGTTTAACAATTAATTAAAACAAATACTACGAACCATTGATCACAACTCCTCGTATGGATGTCCCTCTAAATCACAATAGCTTATACCAACAACTGTCCATCCATCATTGATTAGATACCTGTTGTGAATTTTAGCTCGATTGAATTTAGCATATCCATTGTGCCCCCAACCAGATCCATGTGAGTTTTGGATAATCCAAAACTTGATCAGCTCATCTCCCTCCATTTGGGCTCCAAATCCTACAACAAGCACCCCGTGTTTCTCTATTTTGCCATTTTTAAATGTTGATGCACGAAGCGGTCCTGAATATATTCCATCCTATTATTGTAACAAAAAATAAATTATTAAATAAAATACTAAGTTAATCTAACTTTCATTAATATTACGTATTTTACCCCTCGAATCAAATCCATTTCCTGAAGCCAATCTATTTCAACGATGACTGGTCCACGATATACTTCATATTCCATGTTCTTACGAAGTACCGGTTTCAAAGTTTTGATCCTCATTTTAACCTACAACAACATAAATAAAAGGTTAAGAGAAATATTTGAATATCCACAACTAAATTAAAAGCTATTTAGATACACTACAAATACGAACTATTGAATTATTTTCAAATTTTATCAAGTGTGGTAAATGATAATAAAAACCCACTTGAAAATTACTAATAATTTAACTTAATTAAAACATTGATGTAACAGATAGATTAATGGTTGATGTAACTTAATTAAATCTCTAATTTGATATACTACTGCTTCTTAGATTGCTATCTATATCATTGTCATAACAAAAGCTAGAATTTAAAAAGTAATGGTTGTGGACTATCACTCCAATAAAAAATGGAATATTTTACCCGGCGATCTTCCAAAGGTATAGGAGGCTGCAATCGTCCTAAATAAGGACAATGCTCTTCCAATACACAACCATTAAAATAAATCCATTTTAAAGTGTCAAGAATGCTACACCCAGGTTCCGTTTGGTCGACTGTTACTAAATTGTTCCACAAGTCTTGACACGATAGCACCACTCTTATTTGAGAGTCAGGGTGCTTGTGGTGCAAAACTTCAACAGCCGCACATGCCGTGAAGGCAAAACAACAATCTACACATTTAAAATTTGATATGAATATAATAACAAAATAAGATATTTCATAGATTGAAATTTGAAAATGACAAAATAATAAACCTCCAGTTTCTTGATTTTTTACTTCATTCAAGTGTCCACTTGTTCTCCAATCTTCAAAGCCCTCTTCCATTCTGAAACTAAACTAGGTGATACAGAAATTTAGAACGAAACAAAAAGTCTCAAACTTTCATCCATTTTAGAGATGTTATAGTAGTAAAAGATTAGAAAAACAAACTAAACTAGGTGATACAAAAATTTAGAACAGAAACAAAAAGTCTCAAACTTTCATCCATTTTAGAGATGTTATAGTAGTAAAAGATTAGAAAAACAAACTAAACTAGGTGATACAAAAATTTAGAACAGAAACAAAAAGTCTCAAACTTTCATCCATTTTAGAGATGTTATAGTAGTAAAAGATTAGAAAAACAAACTAAACTAGGTGATACAAAAATTTAGAACAGAAACAAAAAGTCTCAAACTTTCATCCATTTTAGAGATGTTATAGTAGTAAAAGATTAGAAAAACAAACTAAACTAGGTGATACAAAAATTTAGAACAGAAACAAAAAAGTCTCAAACTTTCATCCATTTTAGAGATGTTATAGTAGTAAAAGATTAGAAAAACTTTATCTTCAAAAGGGTAATGCTATTGAGCAAGAAATGAAACGCAAGAAATAGAAATGCAAGGATGCTATTGAACCTAGAAAGACATACAATGACCATGATTCTTAGACACTGTGTTATGAGATAATAAAATCCATTACTAAAGAGGTTCCATACCTGAACGATGGGACTTAGTGTGGTTGGAGGAGCTCTTGGTGGCACTAACTTTGTATTTCCTCTGCTGGGGAAACGCAACGCAACGCAACATTTGAAGAATCGGGCAACACATTTGTATATCAACACTTCTTTAGTAAGTACTTTAAATTTAATATATTTAATTATTTCAATTAACAATTCTTCCAACATTGTCTTAAAATAAAACGAAAAAACTTTCTATCACATAAAAGAAAACTTTCCCTGCATAAGTAAATATATTTAGATTTTTATTACGTTAATTTCTAGTTTTAGTAAGAAAATTTACTTTATTTTATTAATATTTTTACATTCTTACTTATATTAATTAAAAGTATAATTAGGGGTGTAAATGTGTAATTGTCAATCTGGTGCATTTTATTTTGTAACTCTAACATGGAAGCAACTTAGCTCCGAGGGCCTCGAGAGTGACGACGAGATAGAGATAGAGGGTCTCCTTGTATAATTGGTCAGCTGAGGACCCGGTGGTTTTGATAAAGCATGTTTGATATAGAGGGGGGTTTGTCCGCACTCAACCGTCTACTCGAAAGTTGCCTCCTTGCGGAGAAGTTTGAAAAAGGGGAGAACGTGTTTGGCATAATTTTCTACGAAGCAAGATAGGGATGTGAGCATCTCGTTCAGAGTTTGAATTGACTTCTTTGATCTCGGCGGCGGGAGTTCGGACAAAGCTCTACACTTGCTAGAGTTAACTTCGATTCCTTGTTTTGTTAGGTAGAATCCGAAGAATTTTTCTGTCCGTACCCTGAAGGTGCACTTTTCCGTGTTGAACCGTATATTGTACTTCCGAGCCTGGTCGAAGACTTTCCTAAGGTGGGCCGCGTGATCGGATTCCTCTTGCGATTTCACGATCATGTCTTCCAAGTATACTTCGAGCATGTCTCTAATTTCTCTTCGACAAACTTTGTTCATCATTCTTTGGTAGGTAGCTCCGGCGTTCTTCAGACTGAAGGGTATTACGTTGTAGTAATAGTTGCCCGACTCGGTCATGAAGGTCGTGTACTTCTTGTTCCCATTTGCCATGGGGATCTGGTTGTAACTAGAGTATGCGTCCATGAAGGACACAAGTTTGAAATCTACAGTATCATCAACAAGTTTATCTATGCTAGGCAGGGGATAAGCATCTTTCGGGAAAGCCTTATTGATATCAATGTAATCAATGCATATACACCATTTTCCATTCTATTTTTTAACAAGTACAACGTTGGACACCCAAGTGGTGTACTTGGCCTTCTATATAACTTTTGCCTCTATGAGGTCCTTTACAGCTTGCTCGGCAGCCTCTATTTTTTTAGGGGACTGTCGACGTCTACGCAGAGCTAGAGCCCTAATGGCTGGATCTGCAGTCGATTGGTGACGTGCGATCTCCGGGTCCAATCTGGGAATCTTTGAAGCGCTCCACGCAAAGAGGTCCGCCTTCTCCCTGAGGCAGGCTTTGAGTTGCTTCCTCATCAAGTCGGGGATGCCTGCTCCAATCTTCAAGTCTTTGCTTGGGTCGTCTCCATTATGGTCGACAAAGCTTTGTCCTTCTTCTAATCTCTCAAGTTATCTATAAAGAACCGATTGTCGAGGTCGATGGAGTCGATGCGTGACAGTGGTTTGGATTCTTCCGCGTTGCTTGGAAGAATAGGTTTCCTTACGACTGGTGCATTCATATAGTTCATCCCCTTTGAGACGACCTAGAAGCATCTCCTCGCAGCCTCGATGTCCCCGTGTAGGGTGGAAACGACGCCCTTGGAGGTGTATCACTTCATCTTCAGGTGTACCGTGGAGAGTACGACTATCAGTTCAGCGAGGGTGGGTCTCCCGAGGATGCATTGATAGAGTGACAGATAGTCTATCACCAAGAATTATATGTTGATAGATCTGGCCGTTTTTGCTTCCCCAAAGGTGATGATCTTCTCTACATATCCCCAAGGTTTGGTGACTACATCGTTTAAAGCCTGCAGATCGAAGCCTACGCAAGGCGTTAGATGCGCTTCGTCTAGCTGCAGTATTGAAAAGAGTTGGGAATACATAATGTCGTCCAAGCTCCCTGGTCGACTAGGATTCTTTGGTCGTCAAAGGTTTCCATTTGTGCTCTGAAGAGCAGAGGGATGCTCGCTGTCATACCCTAAAATTTGTCCATCATATTTCAAAATATTTTGACTCATATGATCTTCAAATGCTCAAAGATACACAAGAAGGAAGCATGCAACCTGTCTCCTAAGCAACAAGCCTCCAACTAAGGTTTTCTCTTTTCTCAAGGAGAAATCAACTTCTGATGCCTCAAGTGGACTCCATGTCCTATCATATGTTTCAAATGATCCTCATGCCAAGTTTCAAGCTCTGATCCATAAGATTTCTCAGTCAACAGTTCAAATGGTCAACGGTCGACTAATTTGACCTAAAAGTCAACTATGGTCAAAGTACAGTCAAAATTCCTAATTTTTTGGTCAACATCAATATTTTGAAGTCACATTCATCATTTGATCAAAGGGTTGATCATGATTCATCAAGGAAAGTTCAGAAATCAACAAAACTCGAAGTTTCTAAATTAGGGTTCTTGGACTAAAAGTCAACTAAATTTTGACCAGCCATAACTTTCACATGGAACATCATAAATTCTCCATCCAAAGCCTATCTTGAAGGAAATTTA
This sequence comes from Vicia villosa, assembly GCF_029867415.1. Classification (NCBI taxonomy): domain Eukaryota; kingdom Viridiplantae; phylum Streptophyta; class Magnoliopsida; order Fabales; family Fabaceae; genus Vicia; species Vicia villosa. Next base: position 19,747 of record NW_026706670.1, on the reverse strand, counting down.
ATTCTCTACAATTTTTTCTCTCACATGCCAAGGCTAAAAATGCATCAATTGAGAGATATGAGCCAAAACATTACAGGTCCTTCTAGAAGCTCGCAAAAAGCAGTTTTTTGTCAAGAGCAATATCATCAAGATAAAATCTCCGAATGAAAAATATGTTCCAAAGTGGCTTGTAGAAGACATCTTAGGCTTTCTAAAAAGTCCTAGAAGATCTCCATATGATAAAAATTGAATGAGTTATGACTTGTTGAAGTTGACCAAATTTTAAGAAAGTGCATAAAGTGACTATTGAGCAAAAATGGATTTCTTCCAAATGGGCCCATATTTCTTTGAGCCAAACATGATTCTAATCTTGTTAGAAGTCTCCTGGCCCAATCCCATGCCATTTTTATTATTGATTTAATTTACTTGATTTTTAATTCATTTTAATTCAATTTAGTTAAAATAAATAATGGAAAATCAAAGATTTGATTTTAGGTCTATTATGTGATCAAAATATCAGAGTTATGTCATCATAATTGGATCAAAATTCGTGGCAAAGAAGATTGGAGAGATATGAGCCATATTTAAACTAATTTGGAAATATTTCATAACTTTTTCAATCAAATTGCAATCATGAATATTATAAGGATTTGATTCAAGATTTTAACCAAAATCCATCACACATATATATATGCAAACTATTTAGACCTGGAAAAAAAACGAGGGCAGCCTCCAAACCCTAATCATTCATTCAAAAGAGGCAAGCAAACTAGGGCACTGAGAGATTTCCTCTTGGGTGAATTTCAATCCATTCAAATCGTTCATTCACACCCTTGAGGTTCTAAGGATTCAAATGGAACCCTTGCTCCGGCCAAAGGCGTATCAGAAATCGTGTTTCGCTTAAACTTTGTTGGTAAGTGAGGTAAGTTCGAATCTGTGGCTCTATATGCTCCCAATCATTGCTAACATTCCAGGTCCAATCAAGTGCATTATTGGAGCGTGATTAACGTTCTACATGGGAGTTTTAACGCAAGAACTCGCGTTCACCATTGTTGAAGCTTCAACCTGTTTGAATCATGTTTTCCAGGACTTTTTAGTAAAAACGAACATCGCCAACAAATTCAGGGCATGATTTAACATAGGACTGGGTTCTTGTTGTTTTGTTTATCGTGTTTTTCTGCAGGCTTGATTGTTCCAGAATTAGCTACGAGAAAGCATGGCAGACATCGTGGCAAAATCAAGGCTTTTTCGTAGCAATTTTTCGAGTTCTAAAAGTGTGAAGATGATGAACGGTACGACCCCACACGCGGAGCTACTCGATTGGATAGTCAATGGTGCTCGTTTCTCTTTCCGTGCGTGGCGAAATCTGGCTAACTGGTCAACTAATTCAGACTCATCTCTCTTACAGCGATTGGACGGTCTTTCATAAAGGGGGGCCCAGTTCGACTTCTATTTTGAATATTATATTTTATTAGTTTTTTATACTTATTGATTCAAGGTATATTTTTAACAGCGAAGACATCCAGCATCAATGGCCAAGAGAAGCATGTGTGAAGCGTTAAGACCCAAGTTCAATCTAGGAAGAAGACAAGTTTTTCTCTCAATTAAAACACACAGATCCAGTATGCCCAGGCTGCGCGCGTCTACAACGCACCCTCAGATCAGCACCACGGGATCCTTGCCATCCCAGATCCACGTCTACCAACCAGTGGTACACCATAGATACGCAAACATGATTCACACCATATTGGCACCAGGTTTCTTTACTATTTATTATTATTATTATTACTTATTTTATTTGCTTTTTATTTATGTCTTAAACCTTTTTTTTATTTAAAAAACCTTGTTATTAATTAAACCTTTTTTGACACACCATTTAAATATCATTTTTTTAGAAAATTTGTTTTTTTAATTCAATTAATTTAATTAGGTTAGTTTAATAATTAAGTTTAGGTTAAATAATTTTTAGAATAATTTTAGTTAAACAACTTAGGAATAATTTTAGGTTTTTTGTTTAGCCTTTAATCAAAACCATGTGACTATCAGTAATGTAAGGGTTGTCTATCAAACTGTAGATCAAATGGTAGGTTTAGGTTTTTACCCTCTTTTGTTCCACAAGGCTTTTTACCCTTAGGTTTGCCATTAGGTTTGTTAACCCTGGTTTTTTAAAACTTAATTTATTTGCGAATTTCTTTTCTCATCCCACACTCTATGATTGTCGTGTGCCTTTATTTTAATTTCTCTTTATTAAATTTTGGTTTTATTATTTATCCTCTTATTTGCCTCAATACTATTGCTTGCTATTATAAATCATGTAACTGCTCACAGGTTGTATTGCTTGCTTAGAATATTCTCCTTTATTTTTCCTCGCATTTTTTTTTACCAATTATGTAACTGCATTCGGGTTGTATTGTTGTGGCCATAAGGCTTTATTTTCCGCCTTTTATTTTCTGTTATAATTATAAACTTGTGCTATTTTCTACTATAATCGTGTGGTTAGTAAATAGGGAGTGGCAACTAATAATTGAACGTAGCTCATAAACTGCAAAGATAAATATTCGAACTGAACTCACGTGATTGGTGCACACACTCACCTTTAAGGTAACCACTCTTATGCTGCCTTCTCGATCAAAAATAGCCAAGTCCCTCGGATATAGGGATACCTTAGCTTGCTGCCTTCGATTCAAAATCACAATGTCCCTCCGATAAAAGATCATAGTCCCTTCGAGTTGCCTACGATAAATATGATCTCGTCCCTTGATAAAATGGTGATAGTCCATTCGAATGCTAAGGTATCCTTATTGTTTCCTAAATGACTATTATATCCTTCCTCGGGACTACCTGCCCTCTTTATGGTAGGGAAAGTCTTGTGGCGAACGATTATTCTTGATGACCCTTCGATGACCCGCACATCCAATTGAAAGACTTCCTGCCCTCTCATGGTATGGATAGACCCTTTCGCCCGAAAGACTTAAAGAACAAGAAAGACAATCTTCGGGTAGGTGCTCTTAAATGCTTCCTCAATTCAAACAAATTCAAAATTACTTTTCACACCTCCTTTTCAAAACAATTCAAAAAGGCTACGCTTATTTACAAGCTAAAGTCCTTATTCAATTTTTTTACTATACACACATGAAACTTCTTCAAACAATTCAAACAAACAAGTGAGCTAAGCAATTAAGAGACCGTGGATACAAAGGGAAAAATTTCAGGCATATAAGTCCTCTAGACGTGTGAAACTCATGGCCACAGGCATATAGACCTTCTCGGGGGAGGCTTTTTCTTCTTCTACGTTCTTAGTCTCTCGGGCCTCCTACTGAGCGTCGTCTCCCCGTATTCTCCCTTCTTGGTATATTGCATGAGATGACCATCTTTGGTCAAGATCTCAATGGCATCCTTGAGGTGGATGCAGTCCTCTGTAGTATCCCTTGAGCTGGAAATCGAACCCCAGCCTAGCGAAACTCTACGTTGGCGCATTTAAAAATAATCTTCTCACGCGATGCGACAAGAAGGGTGTAATCGCGTAACTGAACTGTCGGTCATTTGTAGTCCTGGAGGACACGGGACCTGTCTTCCTTTTTACTTTCTCCTCCCAGACGGGATGTCAGAGGGTCTTCAGATTTTGAGGACTTCGCGCTCTCCTGGTGTTGACAGTCTCGGGCAGTGTTGGCCGCCTCCTTTTCCTTGTATTGAATGTAAGCCTGGGATTTAAGGAGGAGGGCATCCAGGGTGGCGGGAGTCTCGATGCCAACCTATTTGGCAAAGTCGCTACAGGGATGTAGATTGTGTTCAAGGAGGTAATTCTTCATGTGGTCAGTCGTAAATACCTGGACAACTTCTTTGTTGAACCTCTCGATAAATGCCTAGAGAGATTCAACATTCCCCTATATGATTGCTTTTAGTGATGCTTTTGACTTCGAGTGACGACAAAAAGTTATGAAGTATCAAGAGAAGACTCTTGATATGATGGATCCGTTGGGAAGACTCTTGTACCAGGCCATGTCTCCCTTCCTTATCGTGGTAGGGAATAGCATTTACTTAATGGCGCCCCTGACGCCACGATAATCGAGCAGACTAACGTACGTGCCCGAAAGGGGAGGCTTATCCAGTCCCTTAGGTATTCAGGTAGCCATGACGTTTTACGTTCCTCGTGGGTCGTCAACCTTGCAGGAACTGGGAGATCGAGCAAGAGATGCACAACTCTACAATCTTGGCGGGGATTTGGGCTTCTAGATCGATCTTTTAGAGTTGTTCGCCGAGTCTCTACTTGTGGATTCTCTTTAATTTTTTGGATGCATGAGAGAGCTAGTTATGTCGGGGAGAGTTGCGATCATGCTTCTTGGCGGCCTAGGACTCTAGCTCTCCTCAGTTTGGGTGGTGCTCCCTAGGTCGCGGAAAGGGACTCTGAGACTGTCTTCGGTGTCTCCACGGGGGAGACTTTGATTGGCGTGATACTTCCAACTCCCTGATTATCTCGTTATGTTGGAGGATCAGAGAGATAATCTTGTTGAGCGCCTCGACCAAGACTGCGAGGACTGGATCAGCATTGGTCGGAAAGGAGATTTGATGAGAAGATTTTGGCGCGTTATCTGGGACTTTGTTGGACTTGCCAGCATTAGTGTTATGGGCTCCAATATCACGAGCATTATTCGAGGAAGGAGATGCAGACTCATCGTCCCTTTTCCGAGGGATTACATCTTCCAGGAAAGGGTTGGCGAGGCCGAGGCTAGATTTGTGCTCAGGAGAGATAATGGTAGTATGAACATTGCGGTCATCGTCGGGACGGGCCATGATATTATTCTTGAAGGTTGCTTTGGTTTTTGTTCCCTGAGGAGTAGGAAGACGGGGAGAGAAATGATTCCCACAGACGACGCCATTGACCTGCAAGGTACTCCGACGATCAAGAAAGTAGGATCACATATGGGTTTGAGTGTTTCTAGGATTTGAAATTGTGTTGCCTGACTCTAGCGCTTGGCCATTGGTCCATGTTTTGAGTTTGTTCGTGGATCTAAGCCAAAACGCGTGACTTCTTGGATTCTATGAGTATATTCAGGAATCTGGGAGGCTGTCCAAAACTATCCGTTGTTCAGACAAAGAGATACTTATGGGCGGCAGGGTGCCTGGCGAGCATAGCTCGATCGCTCGTCCCCGGTGGAGGAGCAGAGCGTATGTCTTGCTGCTGACACAGACGCATGTCTAGTCGAGGACATTAGTGGTGTGTTGTCCTCGGGCAGGTAGAGTCGTGTCCTCGATAGAGAGGCAGGAGGAAAAGGGACTTCCTTTGCCCTTAGCTGACTGGGCCAAGATGATTGAGCCGTTTTAAGTGCATAAGTGGATTGGATCATGTCTATTCATTGGGCCAGTCCGGAACAATAATAATTTGAGAACATATATGATGTTTTGAAAAATAAAAAACAATATGCTATAATATACTAGTATACTAATGTATATTAATGTATTATATTACTTATTTATGTTTAATTTTAAATGTGTTAAAATATAGAGGTAGTCCTCCAAAACTATTATCTCTAAAATCAATTCGGAAAAAAATCATAAACGTATTGATCCAATCTAAATTGATTGTGGGAGCCTAGAAAATGGATCCGCAAATGAAATTGCAGATTTTACAATAACCCACATATAGGCTATATCGTCTTCTTCTTTTTTTGAAATAATGAGCTTTTGATTAATTCAAAAAAACAATAATTACAAGCGATTCAATGGAGATCCTGTAACACCTCAAAATTTAGATTTACTTATTTAATGTATTATTTGGTTATTTTGGTGATTATATGAGTCATTGTGATTTATCGATGAGTATATGTAATGTTTATGTGATGTGTGATGCCTAAGTGTGATGCCTAAGTGTGATGTGTGCGGGGTAGTGGAATTAAGTTGTTAGTTAGATTATTAAAATAGATAAAATTCTAATTAGCATTACTATCTAATTAAAATAAAATAAAGGAGATAATCTGGGGCGAATACAGACCTTGCATATTAGTGTGGCTGAAAATAAATAAAAAACAGTATTATTTAATGCAATCATTCATAATAAAATTTGTCTACTAAATAGGATGAATTAGTAAATATAAGTGAGAGAAAATTGTTAATAAATAGGAAGAATTAGTAAATATGAGTGAAGAGAGAAATTGGAGAGGTGGTGACTCTATTTCAAAAATTGAAACAGATCGGTCGACCGAATCAGAAATCGGATGGGCCATTGGTCTCATTTGATTGTTGGACAAAGTAAGCTATTGAATTAGTGAGAATTGGTCATAACCGTCCAAAACAGATAAAAACTAACGAACCGACGATTTTGGGAAATTGACGAGTTAAATGCTTGTTTTTTCTCACACAAAACAATGTCGTTTTGATAATTTATTTTAAGAGAATAAAATTAAATAGAAGCAAACTTGTTCAAAACTTATTTGGAACAACTTCCCCTCTTTAAAATTAAATGTTTTAGACAACGCAAATATTTTGTTATTCAGATTATTTTGTAATTAGAGTTTGTTTAAAGTTTATTTAAATTTATATTTTGAACTATTTTGTTGTATGATATGATTGTGTTTAGAATTTGAATTTAAATAATCAACTTATTAAATTATGATATTTTAAAAATTAGAAATTTAGTAGGTGTTTCGATTAGTTTTAAAGATTGTATCATTCAATTCAACCGATTTAATAATTATATAAATTTGTTATATAAATCGATTTATTAAATTGAATTATTCAATTTTTTTTTTTGAAATCAAAGATGCATATTAGATTAACGAAGAGCCAAAGAGGCTAAGCATACATCAATGTCAACAGAGCTGGGTATCTTTCCCAGCCATGTTCTAGAGCCTAAAACTTTCCCCACCTTAACCATATGGTGAGCATCAACATTAAAGTTCCTACTATTAAACAACAAAGAGGCATTTCTAAAACTCAACAGAAGATTACTACATTCTGTGATAACAGAGTCTAAAGCTGCATTTACATCTGTTCCATTCACGCAATCAACGATGTGCATCGCATCCGATAAGAACATAACCTCTTCAAGCTTTTGCTCCCGAGCCAACTCCATTCCCCAGCGAATACCTTTCAATTCAGCAGAAGGAGCATTTTCACAGCTGCTGAATTTTTGGCATGCTGCCATGGAAACCGACCCTTCCGGATCTTTAATGATACAGCCCAGAGATACAGTGCCGTCCTCAAAACATCCTGAGTCAGTTTGTACTGTCCACTGTCCCACAGATTTGGCTTCCCATTGGTTAACATGGCCTTGTTGATTCACACACCTCCTAGCCGAATTCAGTTCACTAACATAGTCGCCAATGCGCTGCGCTACCTCTTGCGGATTAGGGGATTCCTTTTTAAAAACAACCGCGTTTCGAGAACTCCAAATCCTCCACATACCCGTGCAGATTATTTGAGCCAGATGCCAGTCTTTTTTCTTTAAAATACTTTCCAGCCATTCAAAAACACCTCCAACCGTAGGCATACGAACACCAAGAGGGGGAGAAAAGAACACTCTCTTAGGGAAGTCACAGTGCATAAAGACATGATTAATGGATTCAGGAGCCAGCTGACAAAAAGGACAAGAAACATCTATATTTATACCTTTTTTCGACAGATTGCAATTTGTAGGAAGAATATTATTGAGCAGCCTCCATATGAAATTTTTTGTTCTCTCTAGCAGGGGTGCTTTCCATAACAGCTTCCACAAATTATCCGCCGCCGCGTTAGAAGTTCCAGCCACAGAAGCATGAGAAATCCTTCGGGACAAACGATAGGCTGATCGCACAGAATATTCTCCATCCTTCTCAAAATGCCAAATGAGCTTATCATCGGGGAGCCCCCTAGGTAACGAGATACTTGTGATGTGAACAGCATCAAAGGGTGCAAATATATTGTTGATAGCTTCTTCATTCCACCTGCCACGTTCACTATCTAAAAGCATGGAAACTTTTGCACTTGGGAGCAAGGAGTTGTTAGCCATAACAGGTTTAAACCCCGGAAGCGACGGGATCCAATTGTCATCAGCTATACGCACACTTTCGCCATTTCCGATCCTCCAAATAGCTCCTTTGAGCACCACCTCCTTAGCACTGAGGATGCTCCGCCACGCATAGCTTGGTTTGTAGCCTAACCCCGCTTCAGAAATATTGCTCCTTGGATAATACCTCCCTTTAAAGAATCTCTCAAACAGTGATCAAGATAATTTCAATTTAATCAAGTTAAATCATGTAATTTAATTAGTGATCAAGATAATTTATTCGATTTCAATTAAAAGATTTTATATATATATATATATATATATATATATATATATATATATATATATATGGAAAAAACTGGTGTGGCTAAAGCAACACCATGCCTTAATGTACATCCGCCCCTGGAGATAATGTGAGGTGGAGTTAGTAAGGGTAAAATAGGGATACCATATTAGGGGTCCTAAGGCTAACTAAGTAAATAGAGGAAATGGGGAGAATATTCATTCATCATAAAAATTTTGGAGAAGCATGAAAGAAAGAAAGAAAGAAAGAGAGTTAGGGCAAGAAGAAAAAAAGGAGAATCAACCGTAGAATTTGGGAAGAGAATCAAGCTAGCTAATAATCTAAGGTAATGAGGGTCATCCTAATTATTATATTTGCCTTAAGGGGTTGATAATTGTAGGTTGGGTTGTGTATTTGATGATCATGATGAACTAGAACGGTGATTGTTTGGATTATGTTGTTTGTATGTCATGTGATGTTGTTAATTGAGGAATTGGTGAATGATGAAATGAACTAGAGTCAAATCCACCATGTTTTTGGATTTGAAGTAGGCATGGTAACAAAATCCGTACCCATCCGAACCCGCCCCGAAGTTGACGGGGAAAATTTGCTTTGCTTGGGTTTGGGTTTTTCCCGATTATAAAATATGAGGAATGGAGACATTATTACCCACCCCAAATTCGACCAGAACGTGCTCCGTTTATTTCACTGTGTATATTATTATTTATTTTTTATAATTTAGAATATTAAATATGCAGTTAATGTCTTGATATTTTGATTTGTATTTATTATTTGAAATGTATTTATAAAAAAAATTAATTGCTTTATTTTATTATTTATAATTTAATTTGATTTTGGAAAAAATATGTATTTTTATTTAAAAAATTTGATTTCACTTAATGGATGGTGACAGGGCGGGGATACCCGAACCCGTTTGCTTCGGGTTTGAGTTTAAATTCTACATCCCCGTTTGGGTTCGGGGCAGAGAATGCGGATTGTTTGGGAATTTGTATTTGGATTTGAGGGAGGCAATAACCGGCCCCGATCCGCCCTGTTGTCATGCCTAATTTGAAGGTCTAGGGTTTGATGACAGGTATTGGAGTTGTGATGAAAAAATGTGATTTGATGTTTTTAATGACAAATACATGTTAGAACTAGGTTAATAAGCCTTAAATCGCTGGGAAATAATGATTAAAACAGGTTTTGGGTGGAAAAATTGGAATGGTATGAGGCTGTTAGCGTATAATTTTTCTGCAAAAGTTGAAGAGCACGCTTAGCACGGTGGAGCATGCTTAGCGCGAAACCAAAAGAAACACAGGGGCCACGCATAATGGAGCGCGTGTAGCGTGGGCAGGGGTCGTTTAGCCCAGGCCAGTGGAACGAAAAATGTTATTTTTGAAAAATGAAATCGGATTATGGAAGCTTATGATTTATACGAATTTTCAAGTAATTTTCCAAAATTTAATAAGTATGTATGGATGGGTTTAGAGAGCCGTTTACATGGAACTTGATTATGCGATTACATGTATGTATATGCTTGTTGTAATTCTATGAAGTTGTGATGATTGAATAACATGACAATTATGAAGTGTGTATTGTTTTGATCGAGATGGATGTGATAATCGTGTAGTTGAGATGATTATGTGATATGATGAATTAATGAATTATGATGTCATTTTGACTACTCGTGGTCGTTGATTATTGTGAAATTGTGCATCATACATTCATAGCATATTATAGGACGATAGTCCAGTGACGTCTGCAGGAAAATGGTCCAGTGGTGGCATCAATCCCAATGTGAAAATTGAGTGCGATATTCTGAAGTATTTTGTTTCCAAGCATGAATCGTCTTATTGGCGGGGATCTTTGGAGAACGGTGACTGAGTCACTAGTGAAGTGTTAGTACAACGTGCATAAGTCTATTGGTGTTGCATTGCATTGTTTGTGACATTGCATGATTGAATGATGTTTAATTATTCGTGATGCAAATGATGAATTAATTGATAAGTGTGATTGAATTATAAGATGGTGTTCAAGTGTAAGTATGTGAAGCATGAGGATACGTTGTATCGGTGTACGGGTCGTTGTTGATTATTTGTGTACCACTACTATATTTATTCCTTATGTCTTATATAATAATTATGAGATACTCACCCTTTATGTTTGAATGTTTCCTCCATGTAGGTAACGCGCAGGTAATCGGGAATAGTCTGCGGAAGTTAGAGGATAGCTTCATGGAGTCATTTTATCGTTTGTTTAGAATAAAACGGGAGTCTTCCCCTGATACGTAACATCGGGGTTGGGATCGTTGTTTTTTTTTGGAACTATTATGTTTCTCTTTAATTGTTTTATTATGATGAATTACTTTTCATGGCATTGTGATATTTTGGGTTATGGAACTTGAACGATGAAGTTATAAATGATGTTTTATAAAGATATTTTCAAACTATGAATTTCACTGCGATACAATTGATGTTATTATTATGTTATTAAGAAGTGTTTGAATTACATAGTTTTGAGAACCCATGTTACAGAGCGGGACGATTATTCATGAAGGTGACACCCCCGTGTGAAGGTTTTATTTGATTTAATTTGTATCATATTGCAAATATTTTACGTGGGTTAGAAGGGTGTTACATTAGTGGTATTAGATCAGGTTGGTCCGTCCGACTAGGTTATTGAGTCTAGAGTTTGATAGTTGATTACTGTCGATAGTTATTCTAACCTTGATGCTAATTTTGGTGTGAACTGAGTATGGCTGGGAGAAACGACGTTGCGATTGCTTCTTCCTTGGAGGTTGTGGCTCAGGCTATGCAGAATCAGCCTTATGCTAGAGTGATCAGCGAGTCACAAAGCTTGAGTACCTTCCAGAAGGAGACTCCGCCTACTTTTTGAGGTTTGTATGATCCATATGGAGCACAAGAGTGGCTTAAGTAAATCGAGAGGATCTTTCGAGTGATGGATTTATCTGCAGCATAGAAGGGACGTTATGGTACTCATATGCTGGATGGAGAAGCAAATGACTGGTGGGTTGTTTTAATTATGGTGAATATGGTCATATCAACACCCAGTTCCATACGCAAATGAAGGATGCTAATGCTGCCAAGACCAATGGTAGAGTGTTTGCTTTGAGAGGAACAAAAGACTTCAAGAAGGACAACTTGATTCGAGATACTTGTTTAATTAACAGTGTCGAATTGGCTACTATTGTAGATACTGGTGCTACTCATTCGTTTATTTTGCTTGATTGTGCTACTATGTTGGGATTGGAATTGTATTTTATGGATGGTAGTATGGTAATAGATACTCCTGATAATGGTTTTGTTACTACTACTTTTGTTTGTAAAGGATGTCCTTTGACTATCTTTGATAAGAGTTTTGTGAAGCATTTGGTTTGTCTACCCTTACACCAAATCGATGTGATTCTTAGGATGAACTGGTTGAAGTACAACTATGTTCATATAAATTGTTTCAATAATACGTTGAGGTTTCCAAAGTTTGGTAATGGTGGAGGATTGATGTTGTTGACTTCTAAGCAAGTGAGTGAATGCCTTAGAGACGAGGTCGTGATGTTTGCAATGTTCGCGTCGTTGCAAAGTGACCGTGAAACTGCAAGTGTTGAACTTGTGATTGTCTGTGAATTTCCTGAGGTATTTCCATATTATATAAGTGATTTGCCCCTAGAACATGAATTAGAGTTTTCTATAGAGTTGATGCTAGGTACGAGTTCGGTATCGATGGCTCTTTATAGAATGTTGGCTTTCGAGATGAATGAGCTGAAGAAGCAATTGGAAGAGATGCTCGAGAAAAAGTTTGTTCGACCGAGTGTTTCATAGTGGGGTGCGCCTGTGTTGTTGGTTAATAAGAAAGACGAAAGTACTAGATTGTGTGAGGACTACAGGAAGTTGAACAAAGTGGCTATCAAGAATTAGTATCCACTTCCAAGAATTGACGATTTGGTGGATCAATTAGTGGGTACTAATGTTTTCAATAAGATTGATTTGAGATTGGGTTATCATCAGATTCGTGTTAAACTGGATGATATTCCGAAGACGGCTTTCCGAACGAGGTATGGTTATTATGAATATATTGTGATACCATTCTAGTGTCGAATGATCCAAGTGTTTTTATGGAATATATGAATCGAAATTTCCATTCCTATTTGGATAAGTTTATGGTGGTGTTCATTCATGATATTTTGATTTATTCCAAATCGGAATATGAACATGTTATGGTGTTGCAAGTATTGAAAGAGAAGAAGTTATATACAAAGTCGTCTAAGTTTGAGTTTTGGGTGAAGAAAGTGAGTTTTCTTGGCCACATGATTTCTAGTGGTGGAATTTATGTGGATCCTTCTAAAGTTGATGTTTTGTTGCAGTGGGAGAATCTAGAGTCTGCGACTGAGATTCGAAGCTTTCTTGGTTTAGTTGGTTACTATCAAAGGTTCAAAGAAGGATTTTCTAAGTTTGTGGTACCATTGACTCAGTTGACTCGAAAGGGTCAAGCTTATGTATGAGATGTTGCGTGTGAAGGGAGTTTTGTGGAAATGAAGAAAAAGTTGGCGACCTCTCCGGTATTAATTTTGCCTAATCTGAGTGAGTCTTTTGTAGTGTATTGTAATGCGTCAAAGATGGGCCTTGGTGGTGTATTGATGCAAAATGGAAAAGTTGTTTCTTATGCTTCTAGACAACTTAAAGTTCATGAGACGAATTATCCTATGCATGACTTAGAGTTGGTCGATATGGTGTTTGTTTTGAAAATTTGGAGACATTATCTTTTTGGCTCTAAGTTTGAAGTGTTTAGCGATCACAAAATTTAGAAGTGCTTATTTGATCAGAAGGACTTAAACATGAGGCACAAAAGATGGATTGAATTGCTGAAGGATTATGATTTTGAATTGAGTTACCATCCTGGTAAAGAAAATGTGGTGGCTGACGCATTAAGTAGAAAGTCTTTGCATATGTTGATAATGATGATGATGGTGCGTGAATTAGAATTAGTTGAACAATTCATAGATATGAGTTTAATGTGTGAATCAACTCCTAATAGTATGAAATTGGGAATGTTAAAATTGACGAGTAGTATCCTTGACAAAATTCGAGAAGGGCAAAAATCCAAATTGAAATTGGTTGAGCAGTTAACATTGATTAACCAAGGTAGACGAGGTGAATTCCGAGTTGATGAGAATGGTGTGATGATATTTGGGAATAGAGTGTGTATTTCAGATGTTTCAGAACTTAAGAAGAGTATTCTTGAAGAAGGACGTAGAAGTGGCTTAAGTATTCATCTAGGTGCTACGAAAATGTACCAGGACTTAAAGAGATTGTTTTGGTGGCCTGGCATGAAGAAAGATGTTGTTGAGTTTATTTATGCTTGCTTAACTTTTCATAATCGAAGGTTGAACATCAGAAACTTTATGGGTTAATGTAACCGTTGAACATTCAAGAGTGGAAGTGGGATAGTATTTCCATGGATTTTGTGACAGGTTTACTGAAGACCGCCAAGGGAAATGATTCTATTTAGGTTATATGGATAGGTTGACTAAGTCTGCTCATTTCTTACCAACGAATATTAACCATCCTATTTCTAAGTTAGCTGAGATTTATATTGAAGTGATTGTCAAATTGCACGGGATACCATCGAGTATTGTGTCTGATAGAGATATGAGGTTTATGTCAAGGTTTTGGAAGATTTTGCAAGATGCGTTGGGTACTACATTAAGATTGAGTTTGGCGTATCATCTGCAGATGGATGGTCACACCAAGAGGACTATTCATTCAAGAATTTTTTTTGAGGTCTTGTGTGTTAGACCAAGGAGGATCTTGGGATAGCCATTTTCCATTGATTGAGTTTACTTACAACAATAGTTTTCATGCGAGTATCGGTATGACACCGTATGATGCATTGTATGGTAGAAAGTGTAGAACTCCGCTGTGTTGGAATGAATCAGGAGAGTTTGATGTACTCGGACATGAGATTGTTGAGGATACCATTAAAAAGATAAGGATGATTCGAGAGAGGGTGAAGACTTCTCAGAGTCGTCAAAATATTTATCATGATAAGAGGAGGAAAGCACTTGAGTTCTAGGTGGATGATCATGTATTTTTTAGAGTTACAGTGGTAACTGGTAGGGGTGGAAAAACGGGCCAGGTCCGCCGGGTCGGTCCGTTTGACTCGCCATTTTGGACGGGTTGGGCTGAGGGTTTCAGCTCGGTCCTTAAGTTGGCCCGCCCCGCCTAACCCGCTTAAAAAAGCGGGGCGGGGCGGGTTTTGCCCGCGGGCTTTTTTTTAAAACTTTTTATTTTATTTTAGAATTAAAATAACTTTAACTATAAAAACAACACTCTTCTCTTAAGATTATGTTGACTGATGATTGAATTATAATTATAATATTATTTCTATAACTTTCTAATACAAGTGTTGATTGAAAATTTTGAAATAAAATAACACTTATATGGTATGCATATTTATTAAATTCTCAATACATTAGCTTACATGTATTTTTTAGAAATAGATGTTGATTTTAAGAACATGAAGGATTTGATTAGTGTATACGTGGGACAAATTTATGATTTAACTATTAAAAAATGGTCAATATTAGAGTCTATATGATATAAAAATTGAGAAAGTTAGGTGCTGATATTTTATGCAATACTATTTTATGCATTGTGATGTATTATGCAATGTAATATTACTGTTTGTCTTGTGTAAATTCTTAATTGAATTCTTTTAGTAGTTACTTTTTATGCATTGTGATGTATTTATTTTTATATTTTTTTTTATTGTGCTTGAGTTTATTTCATTTTTTTGTTGTAATTGGTCTTTAAGACATGTTGAAGTTATATTGTGTGTTGTTAAGAAAAATCTTTTATCGACCTCTTTGGTAATAATAAGAAATTTATAAATTATTTAGTAAATCAAATTGTAAAATAAATTAATAAAATTGGCGGGCCCGCCCGCCAATCCGCCAACTCGTTAGTAAACGGGGCGGGCTTGACTTTTGATCTCGGACACCTAAGTTAGCCCGCCCCGCCCCACCCCGCTTTTGGACGAGCTTAAACGGGGCGGGCTGCCCGCTTTACCACCCCTAGTAACTGGTTTCGGTAGAGCTTTGAGGTCGCAAAAGTTTACGCCGTGTTTTATTGGTTCGTATCATATTTCATAGAGGATGGGTGAGGTGGTCTATCGGATTGCTTTGTCGCCGTCACTTGTGAATCTTCATGATTTGTTTCATGTGTCTCAATTGAGGAAATACATTTTGCATCCTTCACATGTGATTCAAATGGATGATGTATAAGTGAGAGATAACCTGATTATTTAAGCGTCACCAGTGTGAATAGAAGGACGGGAAGTGAAACAATTGTGAGGTAAAAAGATAGCCTTCGTGAAGGTGTTGCAGGGTGGACCAGTGGGTGAAAGTCTGAAATGGGAGCGAGAAGATCATATGACATATTCTTGTCCGTTCTTGTTTCCGCTAGGTAATTTTCGAGGGAAAAAATTCTTTAAGAGGGGGAGAGTTGTAATACCTCAAAAATTAGATTTAATTATTTAATCTATTATTTGGTTGTTTTTGTGATTATATGAGTCATTGTGATTTATCGATGAGTATATGTGATGTTTATGTGACGTGTGATACCTAAGTGTGATGTGTGTGGGGTAGTGAAATTAAGGTGTTAGTTAGATTAATAAAATAAATATAATTCTAATTAACATTACTATTTAATTAAAATAAAATAAATGAGATAATGTGAGGTGGAGTTAGTAAGGGAACAATAGGGATATCATATTAGGGGTTCTAAGTCTAACTAAGTAAATAGAGAAAAAGGGGAGAATATTCATTCAACGTATACTTTTTGGAGAAGCGTGAAAGAAAGAAAAAGTTAGGGTAAGAAGAAGAGAAGAAGAATCGACCGTAGAATTTAGAAAGAGAATCATGCTAACCTATAATCTAAGGTAAGGGGGTTATCCTAATTATTATATTTTCCTTAAGGAATTGATAATTGTAGGTTGGGTTGTGTATTGGGGTTTTATGATGAATTTGATTATCTTGATGAACTATGACGATGTTTGTTTGGATTATGTTATTTGTATGTTATGGGATGTTGTTAATTGAGGAATTGGTGAATGATGACATGAACTGTAGTCAAATTCACCATGTTTATGGATTTGAAGGTCTAGGGTTTAATGATGGGTATTAAAGTTGTGATGAACAATTGGGGTTTGATGTTTGTAATGATTAATACATGTTAGAACTAGGTTAATATGCCTTAATTTGCAGGGAAATAATGATTAAAATAGGTTTTGGGGTGGAAAACTCTGACTGGTATAAGGCTATTGGCGTAGAATTTTTCTGCAGAAATCATAAAGCGCACTTAGAACGCGCGTAGCGCGGGCAGGGGGAGCTTAGCAAGGGCCACTGGGACGAAAAATGTTATTTTTGAAAAATGATTTCGGATTATGGAAGCTTATGATTTATACTAATTTTTGAGTAATTTTCCAGATTTAATAAGTATGTTTGGATGGATTTAGAGAGCCGTTTATATCGAATTTGATTATGCGATTACATGTATGTATATGCTTGTTATAATTCTATGAAGATGTGATGGTTGAATAACCTGACAATTGGTGTTGTTTTGATTGAGATGGTTGTGTAGTTGAGATGAATATGTGATAAGATATGATGAATGAATTATGATGCCATTTTGACTATTTGTGGTCGTTGATTATTATGAAGTTGTGCATCATATATTCATAGCATATTATAGGATAATAGTCCAATGATGTCTGTAGGACAAATTGTCCAGTGATTGCCTCAATCCCATTGTGCGGATTGAGTGCGATATTGTGAAGTATTCCATTTCCAAGCGAGAATCAATCCTATTGGTGGGGATCTTTAGAGAACGATGAATGAGTCATGAGTGAAGTGTTGGTACCACATGCATGAGTCTTGGTGTTGCATTGCATTGCTTGTGACATTTCATGATTGAATGATTTTTGAGTATTCGTGATGTGAATGATGAATCAATTGATGGGTGTGATTAAATTATATGATGACGTTCAGGTGTAAGTATGTGAAGCATTAGGATACGTTGTATTGGTGTATGTGTGGTTGTTGATTATTTGTGTGCCATTACTGTATTTATTCCTTATGTCTTATAAAATAATTATGAAATACTCACTCTCTTTCTTTTTGAATGTTGCCTCCAGGTGGATAACGTGCAGGTAATCAGGAATAGTCTGCGGAAGTTAGAGGATAACTTCGTGGAGTCCTTTTGTCGTTTATTTAGAATAAAAAGTGAGTCTTGCTCTGATACGTAAAATCTGGGTCAGGATCGTTGTTTTGCTTTTTTGGAACTATTATATTTCTCTTTAATCGTTTTATTATGATGAATTACCTTTCATGGCATTGTGATGTTTTGGGTTATGGAACTTGAACGTTGAAGTTATGAATGATGTTTTATGAAGTTTAATAAAGATATTTTCAAACTATGAATTCTGCTTCGAGATAGTTGACATTATTATTGTGTTATTAAAGAAATGTTTGATTTATATAATTTTTAGAACCCGTGTTACAGAGTGGGACATTTACTTATGAAGGTGACATCCTCGTGTGGTTGTTTTATTTGAATTAATTTGTATTATATTGTGAATATTTTACAAGGGTTAAAAAGATGTTACAGATCCAGCCACTATGAAATTAAGGAAACTATGGAACTTAGAGAAATCTATCATCCTTCTAACATCAGGATAGCTATATACTTCCTTAGCTTCTTATTACTCCAACCTCTATAAACTATAGTGTCTATAATTTTCCTCCCTATTTGCATGGTAGCTTTCTTCTTGCCAAAACTTTTATTATTTATGAGATTCCATATTTCATATATGGCTTCCAATTTGATTACAGCAGCCTTTGCACTCTTTTCCTTAGTGTGATAAATTAACCAATCGACCTCCTTGTGCCAATCTTCAGGTCTATGTTGAACCTGCATCCACTCCTGAATTTCAACCCAAATCTTTTTTGTAATGGGGCATTCGAAGAACAGATGCTTTATTAATTCCCCACCTGAGCAAAAACAACATTTCATATTATCTATCATTCCAAACTTGAGTAATCCATCCTTAGTGGCTAGTCTTTCATGACATACAAGCCACAAGATAAAAACTGCATGGGGTTATGCAATATTGTCAAACATTAAGCCCCTTCATTCAACCTTTTAAGTAACTTTCTGCAATATTCTATAAACTCTGCCCATGTTGAACTTACTCCATTCCATGACTTCGTTCCACTCTCCCATATTCTTTATATCATCTCTTTGCTTAAGAATAACCTTCATAATCCAAGTGTAAGTAGGCTTAATATCAATATCCATCATGTGCTTATGCTTCATATAATAAGCTTGAATTCATCTAACCCAAAGAGAGTCGGATTTATCACTCAAATTCTATAGAAGCTTAATCAAATTGGTTTTGTTCCACATCTCTATGTCAATAATATTCAAACCACCTTGACATTTGGGTTTACATACTTTCTTCCACGCCGCCGATGACTTTCGACTACCTTCAATACCTCATGTCTACAAGAAAATACGACAGATTGATTCTATTTTTTGAATCACACATTTGGGAAATGGGAAGCATTGTAGCCAGTAGTTAGTAAGAGCAAATGTTACACTCTTAATAAGCTGCATTCTCCCTGCGTATGTTAACATCCGAGCAGTCCAATGTTTGATCTTACAGTCAATTGGATCCACTAGCGGCATAAAGTGATTACTAGCAAGATTTTTTTCTAGGTACCGGTACCCCTAAATATTTGAAAGGTAGATGCTCTTCCTGGAATCCTGTTGTGTTAAGAAAATTCGGTTTAGCTTCCAAATCAACTCCAACACAGTATAGTTTGCATTTCACGGGATTTACTACCGGCCCTGTTACCCTTGAAAATCTATTGAATACATTCATCATCATTTGAACCGATATCTTATCACCTCGCGAGAACATCACAAGGTCGTCTGCAAAGCACAGATTTGTAATACTCAATTTTTCACATTTTGGATGGTAATTGTAATTACTATTCTTCTACATTTTGAATAAGTATCTGCTGAGAGATTCCATCACCACAACAAAGAGTACATGCGATATGGGATATCCTTGTCTAAGCCTTGTCTTTATCTCCATAATTTCAGTACACTATCCATTAACATTAAATCTATAAGAAACAAATGTTACCACAACTATTATCCATTCGGTGAATTTTCTTGGGAATCCAACTTCGTTCATGATACTATGTAAGGCATTCCAATCTACCGTATCACATGCCTTCTAAATCATAGACGATAGCATTTAGCGCCTTGCCCATTCTATTGGCTGTGATTTTGGAGATTATTTTGTAAAGAGTACTACAACAAGCAATCGACCTATAATCCTTTATCCTTTTCACACCACTATGTTTTGGAATTAGAGTGACCATTAAGCAATTAGCAGCCTTATACATTATATTATTGACAAAG
>NW_026706669.1:0-103215 GCF_029867415.1 Vicia villosa | reverse complement strand
TTCTAGTCCACTTCAACTTGATAATTGGTTTTTTATCTTGTTTGGATACTTTTTCAAAATCAATTCTCCTCCTCCAAAAGCAATTCTAGTAGAAGCTACAATTCCTAGCTTTTGAGTTTAGTAGAATCAATTCTACATTTATTATATATTATTTATTAGAACTCTTTTAAAATTTCCTACTTTACCCTCTTTAATTTTCATCAATTAGACTTCTTTTCTTTTTGATTTGTACTAGAATTTATTACCATTTTGGTACTTATACAATTCAAAATCAATTTTGTTAAAACTATCCAAACAACATTAATGGATAACAATCACTTCTATATCATTGTATCCAAACATAAATCAATTCTTGTAAACTCAATTCTATTAAAATCAATTTTACCAAACTCAATTCTCTCAGAATCAATTCTATCCACCGCCAATCCAAACACACCCTAAAGATTTTGCTTTGCGTTTGCCTTTGAATAATTTTATTTTTATAAATTAAGATATCCTATGAGACAATTGCAGACACTAATTCTTTGAGTCATATAGAATTATATACGCCTCAAAATATTTAATATTGTTGCATGCTTAGAATAGAGATTAATCCTGAACCTCTAAGAACATCTTCGAGTTTTTTGTGGGACTCGTTAAGCCACATCATCTTGAAGTAATTCACCTAATTTTCACTCCAATAGTACAACTCTAAAGAACACATATTGAGTCCTACAATTTTACTTTATATAATAATATTTTATTTATATTAAATTTTATTTTAATTCAAAATATTAATGTGTAATAGAATAAATAAATAAATCTATTTAAACTTAAATTTTATAATAATAATTAAAGTAAAAAATATTACAAAAATGTAAATAAAAATAACTCTTATTAAAGAAAGTAATTATTTAAAAAATTGTTAAAATAAAATATAGTTAATATATGCATATTTGTAAACACATAAATTATTAAAGAAAAAACTGAAAAATAGAATGAAAGAAAACAGTTTATCGATAAAATAGTATTTGTTAAGAATGAAGAACATTGCATTGCACTGCAACGGTTTTTTATGTGGATAACTCCACTTGTATCTAAATTGAATGCAATGTTTGTCATGCTGGAAAAACTGGAAAAAAAAAACTCCCATTGGAGTTATTCTAATTAAACGGGAAGAAACCTTCGCCATCTCATTTAAATGCTCTCGAATGCCTATGAATAAACTATTGAACCAAAGGAAATGATCTTCGACATTATTGTACAAGATTTCATTTACCTTAAGCTACGATAGATCCATACTTCTTTTATTGGCAAAAGAGCATTGAAGAAAAAAAGTGTTGGCAGCAGACAAATACTCTATTTACTGGTGTTACACGTATTGGCAATACTTTGTACTTTTAATGTAACACCAACTTTCCATAGTTGTTTAAACACTTTTCTAAAATCCTCGATTTCGTTTCAATGTTCACATTATTCATTAGTTATGAATAGGGGTGGGAATAGGCCAGACCGACTAACAGGGGCCTACGGTCCAGCCTACATAGGCCTAGGTTAGGCCAGGCTTTTTAGATAAATAGAAAAGGCCTAGGCTTTTTTATAAGCCTATTTAGCTAAAAAGGCTAGGCCACAGGCCACATAAAAAGCCTTTTAAGCCTAAGAGGCCGACCTATTTAAATACATATGATTAATTTTATTATTATTATATTATATTTTTTACTTTGAATTAAAAATATAAAAATAAATTTTAGTTATCTTGAAGAAATTATGAAAATAAGATGAAAAGAATCTTATGAACAATGTCATAAGTTGTTTCGATAAGTTCTCTCAACAAATAATATCACAAAATTTATGTTACTAGGTAAACTCAAATAAACTAATGCAATTAAACATTTAATCTCATTGATCTTTTAATTTGTTAGTCTATATAAAGACGAGTTGAATGACTTATTTACAAATGTTCAAATGAAATAGACTTTTAAGTAGGCTAATAGGCCAATCAGGCCTTCAAAAAGGCCAGGCCCAGGCCAAAAAAATAAGCCTATGATAGGCTACAGGCCAGGCTTAGGCTTTGAATATTATAGCAGGCCAGGCTCAGGCTTGGCAAAGCCTAGCTCGGCCCAGCCTATTCCCACCCCTAGTTATGAATAATATGGTCTAAGTGATAAACCATTTACTCTATCTAGAATTCAATGTGAAACAGAATAATTGATAATATATCTCTTAACAATCTTTCACAAGCACTCGAATTGTTATTTAAAATTTTATTTCATTAAAATTTAAAATTTTTCTATGGTGGCAATTGATTATTTTTTACTGACAACAAATTCAAACAATGTAGAAAATATATTTTTCAACATATCAGAACTCAACCAATGACCATGTCAAAATCTTATCCATTCCCCATTACCAATATTACAAGCAAGGTTTTTTTTTCAAAGCAAAACCTATTGTCATTTTTCCCACAGTATATCTCTCCACCATAGAGAGTGTTAAAAAGCATGAAGAGATGTACTCTACTTGTTAATCAAGCAATCAACAAACTTGCAAATTTGAAAAACTCTCGTTTTACAACTCGGTTATAGTTAGTTAGGATTTTCTATTTTTGATAATTTGTTTGTTAGTTGGTTAGAGAACTTGTGTATATAGTTGGTTGTAGTCTCTTTGATACGTTGAGCTGAAGTAATACAATTGCAGCTTCTCTCTTATTTTTTATGTTTCTCTTTTCATCTTGTTCACGTGTTCTTCAACATTTTAACATGGTATCATTCTCCATTTTGATCCAACATTTCATCCCTTTCTTCTTCTTTCTCTTATTTTCTTCTCAAATTTCTTCATCAATGGCGCCAACACGCAATGCTCCACCCATTGATCCACAACTTGATCAAACCAGTCCATACTTTGTTCATCCTAGTGATGGAACTGGTTCAGTCAAAGTTACACCTCCTTTCAACAGATTCAACTATCACTCTTGGGCATGATCTATGAGGCGTGTACTTGGTTCCAAGATGAAATTAGAATTCATTGATGGTTCAATTCCAGCTTCAGATGATCAATTTGATCCTTGCATGCTTGGATGGAACAAATGCAACATGTTGATTCATTCGTGGATAATCAATTCAATTTTTAAATTTAGTGCTCAATCGATTGTCTACATTGAAAATGCTATCGATGTATGGAATGATTTGAAAGAAATATTCTCTCAAGGTGATCATGTTTGCGTCTCTGAACCTCAACAAGAAATTTATGCTTTGAAACAAGATTCCAAATCAGTTACAGATTTCTTTTCAGAGTCAAAGATCCTTTGGGAAGAATTAGAAATAAACATGTTTATTCCAAACAGTGTATATCGAATTAGATGTTCTCGTGCAGCTATGAGAAATGCAAGAAACAATCATAATTTTCTCTATATTTACATATTTTCACAGGTTTGAATGAAAATATTATTGTTGTTTAATCACAAATTCTGTTGATGGATCCTTTACCAACCATGAACAAGATATTTTATATGGTGTTACAACATGAAAGGCAGGGCAATTTGACTTCCTCTGATGATTCTCAGGCATTGATAAATGTTGTAGGCTTCAAGAAGCCAATTTCAAAATTTGGTAATTCCAACTTCCAATCTAATACATCCAAGTCTAAGGCATGTACTCATTGTGGAAAAATTGGCCACACCATTGAAGTTTGCTATATGGAACATGGTTTTCCACCTCCTTTTGCAACATGTTTGTTTTTCCCGCACATTTATGCGGGGTGGGCCAAGATTTTAGGTTCACAACCTCTAATTTGTCGGTTCCGCCCACCCTGTTTATTTGCGGGCTTTTGTGGGCACATGCATTTACACAAAATTTATATTTTTAGGCCTAAAAGGTGCAATGCCCACAAGCATTTCCCACCTCGCCCTCACATTTTTGCAAGGCGGGACAAGGTTTTAGGCTCGTATCCTTAAATATACCCACCCAACCTCATTTTTTTTTTGCGGGTTTTTTCGGGTCAGATATGCTTGTTTGCCACCCCTAGTTACATGGCCAATAATTCCCTTGCAAATGAAAATGAAAATGATGATAGCACCTCTACCAAGCAACAAAATGACAAGCATGGATTTGCACCTATTACTCAAGAACAATTTGACAAGCTGGTGAATCTTCTTGAGAATTCATCTATCAACGAAGGATCGTCTTCTGTAGTTTCCAATCAAGTTGGATCCTCTTCATTTACAAGTCATATATTTGTGATTGCTAAAGGTAATTCTCATTCATTCATTTACAAATGCTCTACTCTTGACTCCTTGATCATAGATGTGGGAGCTAGTGATCATATTTGTTCTAGCAGTTATTAAATTCATCATACTAGTGAAGTTAATCCCATTAATGTCAAGTTGTCAAATGGTCAATTTGTTTTGGCCAAAAATATTGGCACAGTTAAGTTTTCCTCTGATTTTATCATTTCAAATGTATTATATATCCCTGATTTTTCTGTCAATCTCGTTTTAGTTCCAAAACTATGTCAAAATTTTAAGTATATTATTCGGTTTAATGATTTAAAGTGTTTCATTCATGATCAATAATCAATAAAGATGATTGGTTTAGCTAAAAAGTTTGAAGGATTGTATCACCTAGTTCTCAAAGACAAGCATGGAGGTACCTCTAGAATAAACAATACATATGTTCGTACTATACTTGATAGTGTCATGTGGCATTTTATATTAGGACACTTATCAAGCAATATGATGAAAGCTTTACATTCAATTTTTCCTTTTGTTGTTGTTGATCAAAAAGCAGTTTGTGATGTATGTCATTATGCCAAACACGAAAAATTGACATCTTTTTTTTCCAGTTTTAATAAAACTTCCCAACTTTTTGAGTTAGTCCATTTTAATGTATGGGGTCTCTTACCTATTATGTCACATAATGGTCATTCTTATTTTTTTAACTGCAATAGATGATTTCAGTAGGTATACATGGATCATTATAATGAAGACTAAAACTGAAACTAGACAAAATATAGTAAACTTCATTAAAATGGTTGAAATTCAACATCACGCCAATGTTAAACCACTAGAAGTGACAATGGATTTGAGTTCATCATACCAAATTTTTATGCATCAAAAGGTATTTTTCATCAAACAAGTTGTGTTTAATCTCCACGACAAAAATGGTAGAGTGGAGAGGAAACACAAACATATATTGAACATTGCTAGGGCCCTTCTTTTTCAGGACAATATTCCTAAGAAGTTCTGGTCATTTGTTGTCAATCATGCAGTGTTCATTATGAATCGAGTTCTGGTCATCTAGTCATAAGTATCATGTAAACATTTCATTTCTCCAATAAGGGTAAATCTAAAGCTTTCAAGTATTTTAGATCTAGGTCACCTTCTTCCTACCTTTTGTAAAATTTGTCCCGACTTATTCAACAAATTTTATTTTCTTCCAAACATCCTCCCCTAAAGAAAAATTATTTAAAGGTTTATTAAAGAATGAACTGCCTTATTAGAGGTCTTGAAAAATGGTAAAATGAAGAGTGGAATTTTGTTGGGAACCGAGTTAATAAGTGTGATTCCGCTCTTAATTGATTGATGTTTTCCTCTCAAAGATGCAAGTCTTTTCTTCAAATTATCAATCATTGGTAACAAAGTGGCACACCTTCTTGAGTTTTCTCCAATTGGAAGGTTCAATAACTTGAAAAGTGAGGATTATGTAATGCATGATAAAAATATGATGTTACTTAAAGAAAGTTGTCATTCTGATTTATTCTGTATAATTTGTTTTTGAAGAAATTGATCCTTAATCTCGATACCAATCTGAAGCTTCTAAGATTCGTTTTAAAACTGTATTTCCTCTACACTGCCATTGCTCAATATTTCAACTCCTCAGAAACTTAAGAATCATCGAGATATCTAAGTTGAATTGCTCTTTCAGTTAATTTAGATAAACCTTCAATAACAAACAAGAATAAAAAAGGGGTCGATGTGTCTCCTTGGAGCAATTCCCAATTAACTTAAAATTCATTTGTGGAAATGCCATTTACAAGCACTACGTATAACTATAAGAAATGCAGACCCTCGTCCATTTAAGTCATTTACTCCGAAAATACGTTCTTCCTATCATATAATTATGACAATTCCAATCCACACAATCATGCCTTTCGAAATTGGGCATTTTCCCTTTTTGCGTCTTACCAAATCTATGATTTCATTCACCACCACCACACCATCTAGGATATGGATATGCATGTTTGGCACAAAAGTTGTTTGGCAACTGTAAATTAACTTTACTAATAACTTTTTAATTCTTGATGCCAAAATCTTAGCTATGATGAAGTTATTTCCTTTAGTAGTACAACATTTGAGTGGAATTCATGAACAAAATAAATGATGTCATCCTTCAAGATCTACTAGCATTTTCTTAGAAAGTTGTGTTAGAACAAGATTTGTTCTGATCAATTATCTTAGTTTTGATGATAACAATAATATGAATTTTGCTTAAGATAAAATGGTACTCTAATCCAATGCAATTTCCTTTTCAGGAAATATATAAAGAGTATGCATAATTCAGCGCTCAGAAGCTTTGTCTCAAAGGGTTCAGCATGCAACATCAGAACATGGTCTGGCAAGACATCAGAAGATGGTTGAAGCAGAATCAGAACATGGGTCTATGGAAGCATCAGAAGAACATGAGATCAGAAGCACTGAAGTTCTGATGGTATCACGCTCAGAAGCACTTCAAGGTCAGAAGATCAGAAGATGCTTTGCACCAAGCTGTTTGACTCTGATGATATTCAAACGTTGTATTCACAAACATCAGATCAGAAGGAAGTACATGTGGCAGGCTACGCTGACTGACAAAAGGAACGTTAGAAGCTATTAAAGGCAACGTCAGTAGACACAGCGTGAACAAGGCTCGAGGTAGTTGACAAAAGCGTATAACATTAAATGCGATGCTGTACGGAACACGCAAAGCATTAAATGCACTCAACGGTCATCTTCTCCAACGCCTATAAATATGAAGTTCTGATGAGAAGCAAGGTTAACGATTCTGAACAAAACAACTCATATTAACTTGCTGAAACTCTGTTCTATTCAAAGCTCAGAATCTTCATCTTCATCAAAGCTCACTACATTGCTGTTGTAATATATTAGTGAGATTAAGCTTAAACGTTAAGAGAAATATCACAGTTTGTGATTATAGCTTTTAAGAAGCAATTGTAATACTCTTAGAATTGATTACATTAAGTTGTAAGGAACTAGAGTGATCGTGTGGATCATAATACTCTAGGAAGTCTTAGAGGTTATCTAAGCAGGTTGTAACTAGAGTGATCGTGTGGATCAGAATACTCTAGAAAGTCTTAGAGGGTATCTAAGCAGTTGTTCCTGGAGTGATCAGTGTGTGATCAGAAGACTCTGGAAGACTTAGTTGCTGACTAAGTGGAGAACCATTGTAATCCGTGCGATTAGTGGATTAAATCCTCAATTGAGGTAAATCATCTCTGCGGGGGTGGACTGGAGTAGTTTAGTTAACAACGAACCAGGATAAAAATAACTGTGCAATTTATTTTTATCGGTCAAGTTTTTAAAGCTACACTTATTCAAACCCCCCCCCCCCCCTTTCTAAGTGTTTTTCTATCCTTCAATTGGCATCAGAGCGCCGGTTCTAAGGTGCAAGCACTTAACCGTGTTTAGAAAAGATTCAGGAAGAGAAAAACGCTTCAGTAAAAGATGGCTGATGAAACTGCAAAGTCTACATCTACATCTGGCTCTGCTGAGCAACACAACGGTAACAATGGTTATACTAGACCGCCGGTATTTGATGGTGAAAACTTTGAATACTGGAAAGATAAACTGGAAAGTTACTTTCTTGGTCTAGATGGTGATCTATGGGATCTTCTGATGGATGGTTACAAACATCCGGTAAATGCCAGTGGCGTAAAGCTGACAAGGCAAGAAATGAGCGATGATCAGAAGAAGCTTTTCAGGAATTATCATAAATGCAGAACTGTTTTGCTGAATGCTATCTCTCATGCTGAGTATGAGAAGATATCTAACAGGGAAACGGCCTATGACATATATGAGTCCTTGAAAATGACTCATGAAGGAAATGCTCAAGTCAAGGAGACTAAAGCTCTCGCTTTAATCCAGAAGTATGAAGCCTTCAAGATGGAGGATGATGAAGACATTGAAAAGATGTTTTCAAGATTTCAAACTCTTACTGCTGGATTGAGAGTTCTTGACAAGGGATACACCAAGGCTGATCACGTAAAGAAGATCATCAGAAGCTTACCCAGAAGATGGGGTCCTATTGTGACTGCATTTAAGATTGCGAAGAATCTAAATGAAGTCTCTTTGGAAGAGCTGATCAGTACCCTGAGGAGTCATGAAATTGAACTGGATGCAAACGAGCCTCAAAAGAAAGGTAAGTCTATTGCATTAAAATCCAATATCAAGAAATGCACTAACGCTTTTCAGGCTAGAGAAGAAGATCCTGAAGAATCAGAATCTGAAGAAGAAGATGAACTGTCCTTGATCTCCAGAAGGCTAAATCAACTCTGGAAGAACAAGCAAAGGAAGTTCAGAGGCGTCAGAAGTTCAAAGAAATTTGAACATGGAGAATCTTCTGATGACAGAAGATTTGACAAGAAGAAGGTCATGTGCTATGAATGCAATAAGCCTGGACACTTCGAGAATGAATGTCCAAAACTTCAGAAGGAAAATCCCAAGAAGAAGTTTCATAGGAAGAAAGGTCTTATGGCAACCTGGGATGAGTCAGAAGATGATTCAGACTCTGAAGATGAGCAGGCTAACTGTGCGCTGATGGCGACAGAAGATGACGGATCAGAATCTACATCAGAATCAGATTCTGAAGAGGTATTTTCTGAACTTACTAGAGATGAGTTAGTTTCCAGTCTAACAGAACTTCTGGAATTCAAGTCTCAGATTAGTCTCAAATACAAAAAGCTGAAAAAGCTATTTGAATTTGAAACGAAGAAGCTTGAGTTGGGAAATTCTGAATTAAAAGAAAAAGTTTTAAAATTATCCAATAATGTTGGATCTCCTTCCAATTCAGAAAAATCCACTCCTAGTCTAAACCATATTCTGAAAGAATATGATTTAAGTTTCAGGAAGTTCTTATCTAGAAGTATTGGCAGAAGTCAGCTAGCTTCTATGATATATGCTGTGTCTGGAAACAGTAGAGTTGGCATTGGTTTTGAGGGTAAAACCCCATACAAACTTGAACCTGTTGATAAGATGAAAATCACATACAAGCCATTGTATGATCAGTTCAAGTATGGTCACTCACATGATATTAGGCACACTTCACATGCTCAAAGTTTTCACATTACACACACTAAGAAGCATGTGACACAACCTAGGAAATATCATGAAACTCACATTAAGAATTATCATGCTGTTCCTCCTATTGCTTACAATGTTAAACCCAAGTTCAATCAGAACTTGAGAAAATCTAACAAGAAAGGACCCAAGAAAATGTGGGTACCTAAGGATAAGATTATTCCTATTGCAGATATCCTTGGCTGCAAAAAGGACAAAGCACAACATGTCGTGGTACCTGGACTCTGGATGCTCACGACACATGACAGGAAGAAGGTCTATGTTCCAAGACCTGGTGCTTAAGTCTGGAGGAGAAGTCAAGTTTGGAGGAGATCAGAAGGGCAAGATAATTGGCTCTGGAACTATAAAGTCTGGTAACTCTCCTTCTATTTCAAATGTACTTCTTGTAGAAGGATTAACACATAACCTCTTATCTATCAGTCAATTGAGTGACAATGGTTATGATATAATCTTTAATCAAAAGTCTTGCAAGGCTGTAAATCAGAAGGATGGCTCAATCCTATTTACCGGCAAGAGGAAGAACAACATTTATAAGACAGATCTGCAAGATCTTATGAGTCAGAAGGTGACTTGTCTTATGTCTGTTTCTGAAGAGCAGTGGGTCTGGCACAGAAGATTAGGTCATGCTAGTTTGAGAAAGATTTCTCAGATTAACAAACTGGATCTTGTCAGAGGACTCCCTAATCTGAAATTCAAATCAGATGCTCTTTGTGAAGCATGTCAGAAGGGCAAGTTCTCCAAACCTGCATTCAAGTCCAAGAATGTTGTTTCTACCTCAAGGCCATTAGAACTCTTGCACATTGATCTGTTTGGCCCAGTCAAAACAGCATCTGTCAGAGGGAAGAAATATGGATTAGTCATCGTAGATGATTATAGCCGCTGGACATGGGTGAAATTCTTGAAACACAAGGATGAGTCTCATTCAGTGTTCTTTGATTTCTGCATTCAGATTCAATCTGAAAAAGAGTGAAAAATCATAAAGGTTAGAAGTGATCATGGTGGTGAATTTGAGAACAGATTCTTTGAAGAGTTCTTCAAAGAAAATGGTATTGCCTATGATTTCTCTTGTCCTAGAACTCCACAGCAAAATGGAGTTGTAGAACGAAAGAATAGGACTCTGCAAGAAATGGCCAGAACCATGATCAATGAAACCAATATGGCTAAGCATTTCTGGGCAGAAGCAATAAACACTGCATGCTATATTCAGAATAGAATCTCTATCAGACCTATTCTAAATAAGACTCCTTATGAATTGTGGAAGAATATAAAGCCCAACATTTCATATTTCCATCCTTTTGGATGTGTATGCTTTATTCTGAACACTAAAGATCATCTTGGTAAGTTTGATTCCAAAGCACAAAAATGTTTCCTTCTTGGATATTCTGAACGCTCAAAAGGCTACAGAGTATACAATACTGAAACATTGATTGTAGAAGAATCAATCAATATCAGGTTTGATGATAAGCTTGGTTCTGAAAAACCAAAGCAGTTTGATAATTTTGCAGATTGTGATATTGATGTATCAGAAGATGTTGAGCCAAGAAGCAACGCATCAGAAGCAGAGCTTCTCAGAAGCAAAGAATCTGAAGATCAAGTATCAGCTTCTCTGGAGAATCTAAGCATTTCTGAAGAACCATCTGTCAGAAGATCATCCAGACTCATCTCTGGTCATTCAGAAGATGTCATTCTTGGAAAGAAGGATGATCCAATCAGAACAAGAGCATTCCTTAAGAACAATGCAGACTGTCAATTAGGTCTTGTATCTTTGATCGAGCCAACTTCTGTTGATCATGCTCTAGAAGATCCAGACTGGATAATTGCTATGCAAGAAGAACTGAATCAGTTTACAAGGAATGATGTTTGGGATCTTGTTCCTAGACCAGATGGATTCAATATAATCGGTACAAAATGGGTCTTCAGAAACAAGCTCAGTGAGAAAGGTGAAGTGGTAAGGAACAAAGCCAGACTGGTGGCTCAGGGTTATAGTCAGCAAGAAGGGATTGACTATACAGAAACCTTTGCACCAGTGGCCAGGTTAGAATCTATTCGTCTATTAATTTCATTTGCCACTCAACATAATATCACTCTCTATCAGATGGATGTTAAGAGTGCCTTCTTAAATGGTTATATAGATGAAGAAGTTTATGTCCATCAACCTCTTGGTTTTGAAGACTCTATGTCTCCTAATCATGTTTTTAAACTTAAGAAATCATTGTATGGATTGAAACAAGCTCCCAGGGCTTGGTATGAACGCTTAAGTTCTTTCCTTCTGGATAATGGTTTCACTAGAGGAAAAGTGGACACTACTCTCTTTTGTAAAACCTTTAAAAGGGATATTTTAATTTGTCAAATATATGTAGATGATATTATTTTTGGAACATCTAATGCTACACTTGGAAAGGAGTTTGCTGAGTCTATGCAGGCTGAGTTTGAAATGAGCATGATGGGAGAACTCAAGTATTTCCTTGGAATACAAATAAATCAAACATCAGAAGGAACGTATGTTCACCAAACCAAGTATGTGAAGGAACTTCTGAAGAAGTTTAATCTTCTAGACTGCAAAGAAGCCAAAACTCCTATGCATCCAACATGCATCCTAGGTAAGGATGAGGTAAGTAAGAAGGTAGATCAGAAGTTATACAGAGGTATGATTGGATCTCTTCTATATTTGACTGCTTCTAGACCTGACATTCTGTTCAGTGTTTGTTTGTGTGCTAGATTCCAATCAGATCCTAGAGAATCTCATTTAACTGCTGTTAAGAGAATTCTAAGGTATCTGAAAGGTACTACTAATGTTGGCTTAGTTTACAGAAAATCTAAAGAATACAACTTAGTAGGATTCTGCGATGCTGACTATGCTGGAGACAGAATTGAAAGAAAGAGTACTTCAGGAAGTTGCCAATTTCTTGGAAGTCATTTGATCTCCTGGTATAGCAAGAAGCAAGCAACTATTGCTCTATCAACAACAGAAGCAGAATATGTCGCTGCTGCTGGTTGCAGTACACAGATGCTCTGGATGAAGAGTCAGCTAGAAGATTATCAGATATATGAGAGTAACATTCCTATATTCTGTGATAATACTTCTGCTATATGTTTATCTAAGAATCCTATTCTTCATTCAAAAGCTAAACATATTGAGATTAAACATCATTTCATAAGGGACTATGTTCAGAAGGGTGTTCTATCTTTAAACTTTGTGGATACAGACCATCAATGGGCTGATATCTTTACAAAACCCCTGGCTGAAGATAGGTTTAAGTTCATTCTGAAGAACATCAGTATGGATTTATGCCCAGAATGAGAAGATGAGAAGTTCTTATGTATGAGTATCTTCTGAAATGGAAGTGGATTATTTTTTAATCAGAAGTTCTGATTGAAATCTTTTAGAAATTGTGATTCAGTTATTACTAACGTTTCATTGTCTAAGTTGATTCAGAATCTCTTTAAAAGCAAAACAGCTGTAACTGGCTATCCAGATGGTAAACACGTGTTCACTATTCCTGGACAAGCGTGCGTGCAGTTGAGGGGACGTCTACTTAGGTAATTGTGCAAATCACGTCTTTTGTCATTATTATCTCTCCTCACGTCACGTAACATTAAATGCTTTTCATCATTTACTCTCTTTCAGTTTTCTTTTTATATTCTTCAAACGTTTCTTTTCCCTCTTATATTTCTCTCACTTTGCATTCAGTTTCTTTTTCGTTCTCTTTCTTTGCATTCATATCATAAACCCTAGCAGTTTCCAATATCTGCAACTTCATCATGAATCCATCGTCAAGCTCTGGGAATCAAGATAATGATCGAAAACAAAAGAGAAAGGCAACTGCTGAACTAGAAACCACACCAAAAAGAGTAAGGATCACCTATGACCCTCTCAAAGTGAACCCGTTTGAAGCTATGATGTCTGGAAACTACTCTAGACGTGTGTATCAACCCCTTGACGGTACCCCTCAATCACCTCCCTCTTCACAGACCTCCACCACCTCTTCCTCCTCATTCATCCTCTCGGAACCACCTTCTTCACCATATGATATCTCCTCTTCTTCAACCCATCCATCAGATATTTCTTCATCTCTCTCACACCCTTTTCCCACCAGAACACCTAACCCCTACAGTGTTGTTTTTCTCGACTCCAGGTTCACTGTCAACCCTCCAACCCCTACCACTCAATCATTTCTGGAGCTTTTACATTCTGATGTAAATGGCTGGTTGGAGATTCTGGGTGCTGCTCACCTTAACCATCTGGATGAGTATGCTACAAGCAACCTTTGGGATACCTTTCGTCAGGATTTTCTGGTTAGGGCTACAGACACTCAGAGAAGGATCATGTCTGAAGCTCCTGGTGTTCGTGGTCTTCGGTTGGAAGTTGGTGAAAGCAGCTATCACCATCTCATCAGGAACAGAAGAATTCTTGAGGAGAAGATACCTGCAGATGAGTTGGAAGAAGAAAATCTCTGCAGAGACATCGTGGTGTGGAGACCATGGTTTCCTGTGCTGACTGGAGATTTTCAGTGGCTGTTTAACTGGTTCAGAATGAACCCTTCTGAAAAAGCACCTCACATGGTCTTTCCAGTAGTGATTTATCCTGCTGAAGTTGCTGGTCCTACTCCTCCAACAAACCTAGCAACTATTCTTCAAGCGTTGGAAGTTGGAACTTCTGAGCTGCCTGAACCAGAATATGCTAAGGCTACTTCTGAGTCAGACTCAGATGAGATTGTTGTCCCTTTTGGCAGAAACTCTGGTGCCTCTTCTTCTGGTGAAGCCTCAGCTCTGATGGAGACCTTGGAAGCTCTTCATCAGAATCAAGCTATGCTGGCTTCTCGTTTGGACGCGCAAGAAGTAGCCAATGCTGAGTTTCGCTCCTTCATGGCAAGGCAAGCTACAAGCACTGACGGGATTCATGATGTTCTGGCGCGGATTTTGTGTAGGCTAGGATCTTAGTCCTTTGGTCTTTGTAGTTTTCTTTCCTTGTTGCATCTGTTTTCCTGCATTCCTCTTTTGTAATCTTTCTTGTTGAAATCAATGAAAAGTTATTTGTGTTTCTTTCCTTTTGTCTCTTGCTTTGCATCTGAATCTTTTATGCTTTTTGATGTTATGACAAAAAGGGGGAGAAAATATATGATAAATGATTTGATTAATCTATCAGTTGCTGGGTAAAGCTCCCACACATTCACTAACAAGAACTGCAAGTTCTATATGGTTTAAGTGTTTTGCAGGTATAAAGAAGTGAAGAGAATCTTCAAAGCACACAAGAAGCAAAACCATAAGAAGCGTTATTCTGTAAAAAGAATAAGCTTATGGAAACTGAAGCAAGCTGAGTGCTGTCAAGCTTCAGAATCAGAAGCACTGATAATAGAATTTGATCCATATTTGTCTATTTGCTCTGACAAAATTCTATTTGCTCTGATACATTATTTTAGCCTATATGGCTCTGATACACATCATGTGTTCTAATATACATTTTATGTTCTGACTCGTTCATGGTGACTTTTGTCGTTTAGTTTTTGTTCTGTAACATTTCAGGATGTAGAGATGCTCTGATGATGCTCTGGTACATTCAACAATGTTCTGATACAAATCTAGCATGAAGTGATGTTGGTAGAAATTCAAAGCTCTGAAGCTATCCGAGGGAAGCAGAAATCAGAAGCTGTGAATGTTCTAAAGATCCAGAAAACTCAAGTTCTGAAGCTGTCCTAAATGGAAGCAGAAATCAGAAGCTGTGAATGTTCTGAAGATCAAAGAAATTCAAGTTCTGAAGCTGTCCTAGATGGAAGCAGGAATCAGAAGTTGTGAATGTTCTGATGATCAAAGAAATTCAAGTTCTGAAGCTGTCCTAAATGGAAGCAGGAATCAGAAGCTATGAGTGTTCTAGGGATCTAAAGAAATTCAAGTTCTGAAGCTGTCCAATGGAAGCAGAAGTCAGAAGCTATGAATTCTCTGAAGACAGAAGCTTATGTGATCGTCTCTACCGAAATAATCAGGGAAGTCTTTTATTAAAGTTCTTCGAGTATTTATTTCAGGGGGAGATTATTTATCTCAGGGGGAGATTGTTAATCTCAGGGGGACACATATTCACATGCTTATGCTATAGCTGTGTAATTTGTCTTTTGCCGACTGCTCTTTCTGATCGCAAATTCATATCATTTATATATGTTTTTGTCATCATCAAAAAGGGGGAGATTGTTAGAACAAGATTTGTTCTGATCAATTATCTTAGTTTTGATGATAACAATAATATGAATTTCGCTTAAGATAAAATGGTACTCTAATCCAATGCAATTTCCTTTTCAGGAAATATATAAAGAGTATGCATAATTCAGCGCTCAGAAGCTTTGTCTCAAAGGGTTCAGCATGCAACATCAGAACATGGTCTGGCAAGACATCAGAAGATGGTCGAAGCAGGATCAGAACATGGGTCTATGGAAGCATCAGAAGAACATGAGATCAGAAGCACTGAAGTTCTGATGGTATCACGCTCAGAAGCACTTCAAGGTCAGAAGATCAGAAGATGCTTTGCACCAAGCTGTTTGACTCTGATGATATTCAAACGTTGTATTCACAAACATCAGATCAGAAGGAAGTACATGTGGCAGGCTACGCTGACTGACAAAGGGAACGTTAGAAGCTATTAAAGGCAACGTCAGTAGACACAGCGTGAACAAGGCTCGAGGTAGTTGACAAAAGCGTATAACATTAAATGTGATGCTGTACGGAACACGCAAAGCATTAAATGCACTCAACGGTCATCTTCTCCAACGCCTATAAATATGAAGTTCTGATGAGAAGCAAGGTTAACGATTCTGAACAAAACAACTCATATTAACTTGCTGAAACTCTGTTCTATTCAAAGCTCAGAATCTTCATCTTCATCAAAGCTCACTACATTGCTGTTGTAATATATTAGTGAGATTAAGCTTAAACGTTAAGAGAAATATCACAGTTTGTGATTATAGCTTTTAAGAAGCAATTGTAATACTCTTAGAATTGATTACATTAAGTTGTAAGGAACTAGAGTGATCGTGTGGATCAGAATACTCTAGGAAGTCTTAGAGGTTATCTAAGCAGGTTGTTGTTAGAACAAGATTTGTTCTGATCAATTATCTTAGTTTTGATGATAACAATAATATGAATTTTGCTTAAGATTATATGGTACTCTAATCCAATGCAATTTCCTTTTCAGGAAATATATAAAGAGTATGCATAATTCAGCGCTCAGAAGCTTTGTCTCAAAGGGTTCAGCATGCAACATCAGAACATGGTCTGGCAAGACATCAGAACATGGTCGAAGCAGAATCAGAACATGGGTCTATGGAAGCATCAGAAGAACAAGAGAACAGAAGCACTGAAGTTCTGATGGTATCACGCTCAGAAGCACTTCAAGGTCAGAAGATCAGAAGATGCTATGCACCAAGTTGTTTGACTCTGATGATATTCAAATGTTGTATTCACAAACATCAGATCAGAAGGAAGTACAAGTGGCAAGCTACGCTGACTGACAAAAGGAACGTTAAAAGCTACTAAAGGCTACGTCAGTAGACACAGCGTGAACAAGGCTCGAGGTAGTTGACAAAAGCGTATAACATTAAATGCGATGCTGTACGGAACACGCAAAGCATTAAATGCACTCAACGGTCATCTTCTCCAACGCCTATAAATATGAAGTTCTGATGAGAAGCAAGGTTAACGATTCTGCACAAAACAACTCTTATTAACTTGCTGAAACACTGTTCTACTCAAAGCTCAGAATCTTCATCTTCATCAAAGCTCACTACATTGCTGTTGTAATATATTAGTGAGATTAAGCTTAAACGTTAAGAGAAATATCACAGTTTGTGATTATAGCTTTTAAGAAGCAATTGTAATACTCTTAGAATTGATTACATTAAGTTGTAAGGAACTAGAGTGATCGTGTGGATCAGTATACTCTAGGAAGTCTTAGAGGTTATCTAAGCAGGTTGTAACTAGAGTGATCGTGTGGATCAGTATACTCTAGAAAAGTCTTAGAGGGTATCTAAGCAGTTGTTCCTGGAGTGATCAGTGTGTGATCAGAAGACTCTGGAAGACTTAGTTGCTGACTAAGTGGAGAACCATTGTAATCCGTGCGATTAGTGGATTAAATCCTCAGTTGAGGTAAATCATCTCTGCGGGGGTGGACTGGAGTAGTTTAGTTAACAACGAACCAGGATAAAAATAACTGTGCAATTTATTTTTATCTGTCAAGTTTTTAAAGCTACACTTATTCAAACCCCCCCTTTCTAAGTGTTTTTCTATCCTTCAATTGGCATCAGAGCGCCGGTTCTAAGGTGCAAGCACTTAACCGTGTTTAGAAAAGATTCAGGAAGAGAAAAACGCTTCTGTAAAAGATGGTTGATGAAAGTGAAAAGTCTACACCTGCATCTACATCTGGCTCTGCTGAGCAATACAACGGTAACAATGGTTATACTAGACCGCCGGTATTTGATGGTGAAAACTTTGAATACTGGAAAGATAAACTGGAAAGTTACTTTCTTGGTCTAGATGGTGATCTATGGGATCTTCTGATGGATGGTTACAAACATCTAGTAAATGCCAGTGGCCTAAAGCTGACAAGGCAAGAAATGAATGATGATCAGAAGAAGCTTTTCAGGAATCATCATAAATGCAGAACTGTTTTGCTGAATGCTATCTCTCATGCTGAGTATGAGAAGATATCTAACAGGGAAACGGCCTATGACATATATGAGTCCTTGAAAATGACTCATGAAGGAAATGCTCAAGTCAAGGAGACTAAAGCTCTAGCTTTAATCCAGAAGTATGAAGCCTTCAAATTGGAGGATGATGAAGACATTGAAAAGATGTTTTCAAGATTTCAAACTCTTACTGCTGGATTGAGAGTTCTTGACAAGGGATACACCAAGGCTGATCACGTAAAGAAGATCATCAGAAGCTTACCCAGAAGATGGGGTCCTATGGTGACTGCATTCAAGATTGCAAAGAATCTGAATGAAGTTTCTCTGGAAGAGCTTATCAGTGCCTTGAGAAGTCATGAAATAGAGCTGGACGCAAATGAGCCTCAAAAGCTTCAGAAGATCCTGAAGAATCAGAATCTGAAGAAGAAGATGAACTGTCCTTGATCTCCAGAAGACTGAATCAACTCTGGAAGAACAAGCAAAGGAAGTTCAGAAGCTTCAGAAGTTCAAAGAAATTTGAACGTGGAGAATCTTCTGATGACAGAAGATTTGACAAGAAGAAGGTCATGTGCTATGAATGCAATGAGCCTGGACACTTCAAGAATGAATGTCCAAATCTTCAGAAGGAAAATCCCAAGAAGAAGTTTCATAAGAAGAAAGGTCTTATGGCAACCTGGGATGAGTCAGAAGATGATTCAGACTCTGAAGATGAGCAGGCTAACTGTGCGCTGATGGCGACAGAAGATGATGGATCAGAATCTACATCAGAATCAGATTCTGAAGAGGTATTTTCTGAACTTACTAGAGATGAGTTAGTTTCCGGTCTAACTGAACTTCTGGAACTCAAGTCTCAGATCCGTCTCAAATACAAAAAGCTGAAAAAGCTATTTGAATTTGAAACAAAGAAGCTTGAGTTGGAGAATTCTGAATTAAAAGAAAAACTTTTAAAATTATCCAATAATGTTGGATCTCCTTCTGATTCAGAAAAATCCACTCCTAGTCTAAACCATATTCTGAAAGAATATGATTTAAGTTTCAGGAAGTTCTTATCTAGAAGTATTGGCAGAAGTCAGCTAGCTTCTATGATATATGCTGTGTCTGGAAACAAAAGAGTTGGCATTGGTTTTGAGGGTGAAACCCCATACAAACTTGAACCTGTTGATGAAATGAAATTCACATACAAGCCATTGTATGATCAGTTTAAGTATGGCCACTCCCATGATATTAGGCACACTTCACATGCTCAAAGTTTTCACATAACACACACCAAAAAGCATGTGACACAACCTAGGAAATATCATGAAACTCACATTAAAAATTATCATGCTGTTCCTCCTATTGCTTATAATGTTAAACCCAAGTTCAATCAGAACTTGAGAAAATCTAACAAGAAAGGACCCAAAAAGATGTGGGTACCTAAGGATAAGATTATTCCTATTGCAGATATCCTTGACTGCAAAAAGGACAAAGCACAACATGTCATGGTACCTGGACTCTGGATGCTCACGACACATGACAGGAAGAAGGTCTATGTTCCAAGACCTGGTGCTTAAGTCTGGAGGAGAAGTCAAGTTTGGAGGAGATCAGAAGGGCAAGATAATTGGCTCTGGAACTATAAAGTCTGGTAACTCTCCTTCCATTTCTAATGTACTTCTTGTAGAAGGATTAACACATAACCTCTTATCTATCAGTCAATTGAGTGACTATGGTTATGATATAATCTTTAATCAAGAGTCTTGCAAGGCTGTAAATCAGAAGGATGGCTCAATCCTATTTACAGGCAAGAGGAAAAACAACATTTATAAGACAGATCTGCAAGATCTTATGAGTCAGAAGGTGACTTGTCTTATGTCTGTTTCTGAAGAGCAGTGGGTCTGGCACAGAAGATTAGGTCATGCTAGTTTGAGAAAGATTTCTCAGATTAACAAACTGGATCTTGTCAGAGGACTCCCTAATCTGAAATTCAAATCAGATTCTCTTTGTGAAGCATGTCAGAAGGGCAAGTTCTCCAAACCTGCATTCAAGTCCAAGAATGTTGTTTCTACCTCAAGGCCATTAGAACTCTTGCACATTGATCTGTTTGGCCCAGTCAAAACAGCATCTGTCAGAGGGAAGAAATATGGATTAGTCATCGTAGATGATTATAGCCGCTGGACGTGGGTAAAATTCTTGAAACACAAGGATGAGACTCATTCAGTGTTCTTTGATTTCTGCATTCAGATTCAATCTGAAAAAGAGTGTAAAATCATAAAGGTTAGAAGTGATCATGGTGGTGAATTTGAGAACAGATCCTTTGAAGAATTCTTCAAAGAAAATGGTATTGCCCATGATTTCTCTTGTCCTAGAACTCCACAGCAAAATGGAGTTGTAGAACGAAAGAATAGGACTCTGCAAGAAATGGCCAGAACCATGATCAAATGAAACCAATATGGCTAAGCATTTCTGGGCAGAAGCAATAAACACTGCATGCTATATTCAGAATAGAATCTCTATCAGACCTATTCTAAATAAGACTCCTTATGAATTGTGGAAGAATAGAAAGCCCAACATTTCATATTTCCATCCTTTTGGATGTGTATGCTTTATTCTGAACACTAAAGATCATCTTGGTAAGTTTGATTCCAAAGCACAAAAGTGTTTCCTTCTTGGATATTCTGAACGCTCAAAAGGCTACAGAGTATACAATACTGAAACATTGATTGTAGAAGAATCAATCAATATCAGGTTTGATGATAAGCTTGGTTCTGAAAAACCAAAGCAGTTTGATAATTTTGCAGATTGGGATATTGATATATCAGAAGTTGTTGAGCCAAGAAGCAACGCATCAGAAGCAAAGCTTCTCAGAAGCAAAGAATCTAAAGATCAAGTATCAGCTTCTCTGGAGAATCTAAGCATTTCTGAAGAACCATCTGTCAGAAGATCATCCAGACTCATCTCTGGTCATTCAGAAGATGTCATTCTTGGAAAGAAGGATGATCCAATCAGAACAAGAGCATTCCTTAAGAACAATGCAGACTGTCAATTAGGTCTTGTATCTTTGATCAAGCCAACTTCTGTTGATCATGCTCTAGAAGATCCAGACTGGATAATTGCCATGCAAGAAGAACTGAATCAGTTTACAAGGAATGATGTTTGGGATCTTGTTCCTAGACCAGATGGATTCAATATAATCGGTACAAAATGGGTCTTCAGAAACAAGCTCAGTGAGAAAGGTGAAGTGGTAAGGAACAAAGCCAGACTGGTGGCTCAGGGTTATAGTCAGCAAGAAGGGATTGACTATACAGAAACCTTTGCACCAGTGGCCAGGTTAGAATCTATTCGTCTATTAATTTCATTTGCCACTCAACATAATATCACTCTCTATCAGATGGATGTTAAGAGTGCCTTCTTAAATGGTTATATAGATGAAGAAGTTTATGTCCATCAACCTCCTGGTTTTGAAGACTCTATGTCTCCTAATCATGTTTTTAAACTTAAGAAATCATTGTATGGATTGAAACAAGCTCCCAGGGCTTGGTATGAACGCTTAAGTTCTTTCCTTCTGGATAATGGTTTCACTAGAGGAAAAGTGGACACTACTCTCTTTTGTAAAACCTTTAAAAGGGATATTTTAATTTGTCAAATATATGTAGATGATATTATTTTTGGAACATCTAATGCTACACTTGGAAAGGAGTTTGCTGAGTCTATGCAGGCTGAGTATGAAATGAGCATGATGGGAGAACTCAAGTATTTCCTTGGAATACAAATAAATCAAACATCAGAAGGAACGTATGTTCACCAAACCAAGTATGTGAAGGAACTTCTGAAGAAGTTTAATCTTCTAGACTGCAAAGAAGCCAAAACTCCTATGCATCCAACATGCATCCTAGGTAAGGATGAGGTAAGTAAGAAGGTAGATCAGAAGTTATACAGAGGTATGATTGGATCTCTTCTATATTTGACTGCTTCTAGACCTGACATTCTGTTCAGTGTTTGTTTGTGTGCTAGATTCCAATCAGATCCTAGAGAATCTCATTTAACTGCTGTTAAGAGAATTCTAAGGTATCTGAAAGGTACTACTAATGTTGGCTTAGTTTACAGAAAATCTAAAGAATACAACTTAGTAGGATTCTGCGATGCTGACTATGCTGGAGACAGAATTGAAAGAAAGAGTACTTCAGGAAGTTGCCAATTTCTTGGAAGTCATTTGATCTCCTGGTATAGCAAGAAGCAAGCAACTATTGCTCTATCAACAACAGAAGCAGAATATGTCGCTGCTGCTGGTTGCAGTACACAGATGCTCTGGATGAAGGGTCAGCTAGAAGATTATCAGATATATGAAAGTAACATTCCTATATTCTGTGATAATACTTCTGCTATATGTTTATCTAAGAATCCCATTCTTCATTCAAAAGCTAAACATATTGAGATTAAACATCATTTCATAAGGGACTATGTTCAGAAGGGTGTTATATCTTTAAACTTTGTTGATACAGACCATCAATGGGCTGATATCTTTACAAAACCCCTGGCTGAAGATAGGTTTAAGTTCATTCTGAAGAACATCAGTATGGATTTATGCCCAGAATGAGAAGATGAGAAGTTCTTATGTATGAGTATCTTCTGAAATGAAAATGGATTATTTTTTTAAATCAGAAGTTCTGATTGAAATCTTTTAGAAATTATGATTCGGTTATTACTAATGTTTCATTGTCTAAGTTGATTCAGAACCTCTTTTAAAGCAAAACAGCTGTAACGTTTTATCTCGGGATGGTAAACCTGTCGTTACTATTCATGGATAAGCGCGCGTGCAGTTGAAGGGACGCCGACCATAGGTAACTGTGCTAGTCACCTCATTTGTCTTTATTATCTCTCCTCATGTCACGTAACATTAAATGCTATCCATCATTTGTTTCATTTTATTTTCTTTTAAATACTCTTCAAACGCTTCTCCTTCCCTCTCAAGACATGCTGGCACAGATTTTGTCTCAGCTAGGGTCTTAGGCTTTGGTCTTAGTAGTTTTCTTTCCTTGTTGCATCTGCTTGTTAAACATCCTTTTGTAATATCTCTTGTTTAATCAATGAAAAGTTTCCTTGTTTTACATTCCAGTGATTTTATTTGTCGTTTTATTCATCTGAATCTTTTGAAATATTCTTTTTGATGTTATGACAAAAAGGGGGAGAAGATAAATGATAAATGATTTGATTAATCTATCAGTTGCTGGGTAAAGCTCCCACACATTTACTAACAAGAACTGCAAGTTCTATATGGTTTAAGTGTTTTGCAGGTATAAATAAGTGAAGAGAATCTTCAAAGCAAACACAAGAAGCAAAACCATAAGAAGTGTTATTCTGTAAAAAGAATAAGCTCATGGAAACTGAAGCAAGCTGAGTGCTATCAAGCTTCAGAAATCAGAAGCAAGAAAGAAGAATGAATCAGAAGCACTGATAATAGAATTTGATCCATATTTGTTTATCTGCTCTGACAAAATTCTATTTGCTCTGATACATTATTTCAGCCTATATGGCTCTGATACATATCATGTGTTCTAATATACATTTTATGTTCTGACTCGTTCATGCTGACTTTTGTCGTTTAGTTTTTGTTCTGTAACATTTCAGGATGTAGAGATGCTCTGATGATGCTCTGGTACATTCAACAATGTTCTGATACAAATCTAGCATGAAGTGATGTTGGTAGAAATTCAAAGCTCTGAAGCTATCCGAAGGAAGCAGAAATCAGAAGCTGTGAATGTTCTAAAGATCCAGAAAACTCAAGTTCTGAAGCTGTCCTAAATGGAAGCAGAAATCAGAAGCTGTGAATGTTCAGCAGATCAAAGAAATTCAAGTTCTGAAGCTGTCCTAGATGGAAGCAGAAGTCAGAAGCTGTGAATGTTCAGAAGATCAAAGAAATTCAAGTTCTGAAGCTGTCCTAGATGGAAGCAGGAATCAGAAGCTGTGAGTGTTCTAGGGATCTAAAGAAATTCTAGTTCTGAAGCTGTCCAATGGAAGCAGAAGTCAGAATCTATGAATTCTCTAAAGACAGAAGCTCATATGATCGTCTCAACCGAAATAATCAGGGAAGTCTTTTATTAAAGTTCTTCGAGTATTTATTTCAGGGGGAGATTATTTATCTCAATAGGAGATTGTTAATCTCAGGGGGAGACATATTCATATGCTTATGCTATAGCTGTGTAATTTGTCTTTTGCCGTCTGCTCTTTCTGATCGCAAATTCATATCATTTATATATGTTTTTGTCATCATCAAAAAGGGGGAGATTGTTAGAACAAGATTTGTTCTGATCAATTATCTTAGTTTTGATGATAACAATAATATGAATTTTGCTTAAGATTATATGGTACTCTAATCCAATGCAATTTCCTTTTCAGGAAATATATAAAGAGTATGCATAATTCAGCGCTCAGAAGCTTTGTCTCAAAGGGTTCAGCATGCAACATCAGAACATGGTCTGGCAAGACATCAGAAGATGGTCGAAGCAGAATCAGAACATGGGTCTATGGAAGCATCAGAAGAACAAGAGAACAGAAGCACTGAAGTTCTGATGGTATCACGCTCAGAAGCACTTCAAGGTCAGAAGATCAGAAGATGCTATGCACCAAGCTGTTTGACTCTGATGATATTCAAACGTTGTATTCACAAACATCAGATCAGAAGGAAGTACAAGTGGCAAGCTACGCTGACTGACAAAAGGAACGTTAAAAGCTACTAAAGGCTACGTCAGTAGACACAGCGTGAACAAGGCTCGAGGTAGTTGACAAAAGCGTATAACATTAAATGCGATGCTGTACGGAACACGCAAAGCATTAAATGCACTCAACGGTCATCTTCTCCAACGCCTATAAATATGAAGTTCTGATGAGAAGCAAGGTTAACGATTCTGCACAAAACAACTCTTATTAACTTGCTGAAACACTGTTCTACTCAAAGCTCAGAATCTTCATCTTCATCAAAGCTCACTACATTGCTGTTGTAATATATTAGTGAGATTAAGCTTAAACGTTAAGAGAAATATCACAGTTTGTGATTATAGCTTTTAAGAAGCAATTGTAATACTCTTAGAATTGATTACATTAAGTTGTAAGGAACTAGAGTGATCGTGTGGATCAGTA
Organism: Vicia villosa; assembly: GCF_029867415.1. Taxonomy (NCBI): domain Eukaryota; kingdom Viridiplantae; phylum Streptophyta; class Magnoliopsida; order Fabales; family Fabaceae; genus Vicia; species Vicia villosa. Next base: position 78,105 of record NW_026706669.1, on the reverse strand, counting down.
TACTCTAGGAAGTCTTAGAGGTTATCTAAGCAGGTTGTAACTAGAGTGATCGTGTGGATCAGTATACTCTAGAAAAGTCTTAGAGGGTATCTAAGCAGTTGTTCCTGGAGTGATCAGTGTGTGATCAGAAGACTCTGGAAGACTTAGTTGCTGACTAAGTGGAGAACCATTGTAATCCGTGCGATTAGTGGATTAAATCCTCAGTTGAGGTAAATCATCTCTGCGGGGGTGGACTGGAGTAGTTTAGTTAACAACGAACCAGGATAAAAATAACTGTGCAATTTATTTTTATCTGTCAAGTTTTTAAAGCTACACTTATTCAAACCCCCCCCCCCCCCTTTCTAAGTGTTTTTCTATCCTTCAGTTGTAACTAGAGTGATCGTGTGGATCAGAATACTCTAGAAAGTCTTAGAGGGTATCTAAGCAGTTGTTCCTGGAGTGATCAGTGTGTGATCAGAAGACTCTGGAAGACTTAGTTGCTGACTAAGTGGAGAACCATTGTAATCCGTGCGATTAGTGGATTAAATCCTCAGTTGAGGTAAATCATCTCTGCGGGGGTGGACTGGAGTAGTTTAGTTAACAACGAACCAGGATAAAAATAACTGTGCAATTTATTTTTATCGGTCAAGTTTTTAAAGCTACACTTATTCAAACCCCCCCCCTTTCTAAGTGTTTTTCTATCCTTCATTACTTTCTTCCAACAAGTGAGGGATGAGATGCTCGAAGACAGATTGGCAATAGCAGAATTGAAACTTGACTGGATTGTTTTCACATAGCTATTTCATGTTATAAATATTTTTCAAAGCTTTATGACAATTTCCTACTACTAGGATTGTTGTCTCCCTGTACTAATCCGCCTATCATGGCTCTTTTTCAAAAATCAGTGCAACTTAGGCTCAAAATCAACATTTTCACTTTTTTCTGTTTTGAATACGTAAACGTCCCAATGATAATTTTGAATGAACATGTGCATTTGAATATGATTGATGTTTACCAGGAAAAACAGGAATAGCATTCAGGTAATGTCCCAATCATTTGGACATCATCCCGAAACCAGCATCAGAAGAAAATCCCCAAGAGAAATGCATTTCTCAGCAAATTCCTCGATAAGATTTTTCTCTCCAAACGAAGTGATTCGAGAAATCTTATCCCCCAGCAGGGCTGTTCCAGATTACTATCTCCAGAAGGTGTGGTCTCCACGCCAGGACTTGGTCAAATAGTGCATCGGAGGATTATGCATCTTTCTCATTCCCACTCAAAAGATCATCAACAATCACAATACCTTCATCTCCAGATGACTGACTAGCTGGGATTTATTTTCCCAATCATACATCATACATCATACATCATACATCATACATCATACATCATACATCATACATCATACATCATACATCATACATCATACATCATACATCATACATCATACCTCATACATCATACGTCATACGCATATTCATACACAACATATAATGTTTCATGACAAACACATACATAACATGCATATTTCTCCTTTAGTTAGAGAATCTCATGCATTTACATACATCACGCCATTGCATATCACTAACTTGATTTTTCAAGCAGACGGATGTCTTCAACAAAGATGTTCTCAATCACATACAGTGTTCCCCTTGAACTCTATTCAAATAAGCAGTCCTCTCAGATTTTTATAATCAAGCCAAGGATTCATTCTAAAGAGATCTCTCCTTTCAAATCACTTATCAACTCAAAAACAAACAACAAAGATCTAAAGCTGATACCTCAGACGGTTCCAGAACGATCTACCATCGAAGATCTAAAGCTGATACCTCAGACGGTTCCAGAACGATCTACCATCGAAGATCTAAAGCTGATACCTCAGACGGTTCCAAAACGATCTACCATCGAAGATCTAAAGCTGATACCGACGACGGTTCCAGAACGATCTACCATCGAAGATCTAAAGCTGATACCTCAGACGGTTCCACAACGATCAACTTTCAAAATCTAAAGCGGAAAAACTTTGGACAGTTCCGTAACGATCATCCTCCTAGACTTAAAACGGTAACCTTGAACGGTTCCGAAACGGTCGACGCAGAGGTTCTCAAATCCTTCATGAAGATATAATCAATGGATTCATTCTGGTGAACAAACCATCAACACAATTGCCAGATGGCATCTGAAAGCCCATCTCAGGTAATGTTTCAATCTTCCAACCACATTTCTCAGACAACATTCAAAGACAAATTCCAGCATCACTCCCGATGGAGGTAAGTGCAAATTTTCAGGGCATCTAAAATATTCAATCATCTTCCACCTTCAGATTTCAGACAATCTCTTCAGGTTTAAGAAGATTGAATAGGGGCAACTATTATACCCCCAAATTTGCCCGCATCTTTTTTCAAGAAAACTTCAATCTAAAAATTAAGAGTTTCATATAATCTTGGATTTTCACATCCTGATTTATGAATACTTAATTTTTAGAATTTTTTCTTATACAGTATTTTGGCTTGCTGTTGAATTTATTCTTACGCAAAGCCAGTTACTGTTTATTACTTCACACACGCTATTTATTTGATATTTATTTACAGATAGGTAGTACTGACGCAATTGGTACAGAGTTAAATCTTTTGTAGGCGCAGAGTCCGGGACTCAGACTATACTGGTAACAAGTAAATTATTATTAATTTTTGTTTCCCACTAACTTTTGTACTATATTCCATTATTTTCAAAATCTCTTTTCAAATCTCTTTTTCAAAAAACAAATCTTAACTTTATTCTACACATCTCTCTTTTTCCCAACACTATCATACACTTTCTTTCAAATCTTACTTCCACTCAAATTTTCCTTTTGTACGGAATCACTTCATTCCCCAACGTCTCTATCCCTCTTTTCATTCTATAAATGCCTCTCATTTTTTTCATAAAATCTCACATCAAATTCTAAATCATTTATCAAATTTCTACTTCATATCCATTCTCTCTTCCTCCCCGGCAAAATGGCAAAGCGGATGGAAACATGTTTTCTTATGGTCATCACCATTACTACGGTGATCATGTCCTTCTTCTGTCTGCATAGTCCTGAAAAATGTGGACCTGCGATGGTTACACTCCCGATCACCTATTTTCTGTTGGTCATAGCATGGGTTATTAATCGTCATTCTTAAAGTTTACCGTATCTCTTATTTTCTTAAATGTACCGTTTACTCGTCGTACTGTTCATTATAGTATGTAATGTTTGTACTGTCAGTATTAAATGTTGTACTATTTGTCATATTGTTGCTTAATTATTCAGATAATATTTTGTGTGTTTTCTGCCAGTCAAATATTTATTTTTTTGTGCATTAAATGATTTTCAGGGTTATTATCGGTAATTTTGCTCGCGTACAGTAAATATTAATTATTTATTATGTCCGTGTGTTTTAAAAAGTCATGCAAATAAACTTTCATCTTTCACATAAAACAAAAACAACAAAAAGAAAATTAACTTTGACTGTTGATTTTTCACTCTAGCTGTTACATGCCTGAATAGTTAGTTGACAGTCAAACTGCTGACAGTACAATTCTCCGTGTTTTGTACCATCAATCAAATCAAACTTTTGCATTTCAAAATTCCAAGATTTTTGTCCTAGAAGTCTTCTGAATATCACATGATTAGCAGAGACTCAGCACTGCACAAAAATCAGGTACGCTTAACTGTCTCCTACACAAACAGTCCCTAATTAGGGTTTCTTGTTTTTTAAAGGAGAAACAAGTTTTTGAGACCTCAAATGGATTTCATGGACCTCCATATATCTCAAAGTACCATCATACAAATTTTCAAACTTCAATTCACTCAGACGCACCGTCAGCAGCTCAAATAGTCAACAGACGACCCGTTTGACCAAAAAGGTCAACAGACAGTCAAAAATGAAATTTTTTGTCAACATCCATATTTTGTCAAAGGATTCATCATTTGATCATTGGATGATCATAATTCATCAAGGAAAGATCAAAAATCAACAAAACCCTAAGATTCAAAATTAGGGTTTTCTCCTAAAAAGTCAATTGAACTTTGACTGGTCATAACTCTCTCATCCTTCATTCAAAAAATTCAAACCAAAGATCATATTGAAGGAAATTCAATTATCTTTCAAATGCAATTGGTCCCATGGTCATTAGGTTCACCATTTGAAAAATATGAACCAAGACATTACAGGTCATTTTCAAAGTCAACAAAAAGACACTTTTTTCAAAAGGATACACAAGGAGCATCAAAAATCATTTTGACATGAGACCAAAGACATTGGTTAGAGACTCTTTGAGGTTTCCAAAAAGTGCAATATCTCCTTCATATGACAAAAATTGAGGGATTTACACCTTGTTGATGTTGGCTAAATTTTGGGAAAATGCATAAAACCAACATTGCTCAAAAATGTATTTTTTCCAAATGGGGCCAAGTTTTCATAGTTCAAACATGTTTACCATGATATAATGGGCCTCGCACGACCAAGACAAATCCCACACCATTTTTATTCATTTTTGGTTTAATTTTATCCTATTTTAAGATTAAATGAAAATGGAAAATGGAAGGATAATGCATAGCTTAGTTTCTAAGCATGACTCATCAAAGATAGCTTACATTCTGCAGCAAAGAAGATACAAGGAAGGCCTAGGGCAAGAGGTGTGGAAAAATCAAGCAATGGTTGCTTGAATTTTAAGCTTGAAAGTCAAAAATTCAACAAAAGCAATCAATGCTTCTAGCTTAGATTTTAAGCACTCCATGGCCTATAAAAAGCTGCATACTCCATCAAATAGAAGAGAGGAAAAACACACGAAAATAGCAAAGGAGGGAGCAAGAAACTTCACAAAATTCTCAAAAATATTCATAACTTTGTAAATTTTCGTTTTCCATATTCCAATCATTATCAATACAAATAAACACTTCCAATCATCTCCTAAAGTAATATAGAGTAAGAATAAGCTTTTTGTTTGGTCCCATGAGAGTCATAATATGCGTATAAAGCTTTACATGAACATACACTCATAGCTTTCGTTTTCGTATGCATGCTTAACTAAAATGAAATCTAACCATTTGCATGGACTCATGGCATGATATAGAGTAGGTTTGAGTGATCACATGCAAGCTTTAACGTGGTTTTGAAGCTCCACCATTTTTGAGCTTCAAACATGTGAAGCTTTCGTTCTCCATGATAGAGGCTCCAAATGAAAAAACTAACGACGCTATCATGTTCAGAAGGGTCCATTTAGGTAATCTAGGTGGCCTTTGTTCTTTTCCATTTTCATTTTGTAGGTCATTCAAAAGGTTGAAGAATTGAAAGCAAAATCCGCAGGAAAATCCGCAGGTAAGTCTGCAAGAAATTCCGCAGGTAAAAGGAAGAAGATGATGAATAGTGAGGTTGAATCTTTGACCGCACGCGTGTTATATTCTCCTCTTCCCATTCGCTGGTCAACCAGCGTGGACCCCACTTGGAATGTTTGAATTCAGCATGTTCACATGTGGCACCTCTAATCACGTGTACCATGTATCCACGCATCTGGGCCATAGATCTCCACTAAAAATGAATCCAACGCATCAGAATGAGCCTCATGTCATGGACCTCATTTAATTACCACACATGATCATATCTTTTTATATTTTTTATTTTTATTTTAATTTCTTTATAAAATTAATTAAAAATAGTTTTAAATATCCAAAAAAAATACACAAAAAATATTTTTAAGTTTCTAAAATAATATTTTATTTTCTGATATAAAAATATTTTATTTTTCTTCATAATTTAAATATTTTGTATAATTAATTAGATAATATGCATATATTTATCTTTTAATTATTTTCAACCAATCAAAAATCATAAAAAATTTGTTCTTTATATTAAATATTGTTTATATATCATAGGCTAATTTTGTACATATTTAGAATAATGTTCTCTTTAAGTTTTAATTATTTGTGTAATTATTTATATAATTATGTATTAATTAACTTAATAAATTTCAAATCAATTTCAAAAATCCCAAAAAAAATTAGTTTTGTTTTAAAATTAATTAACAAGCATTTTGAACATATTTTGAACTTAATTTTTAGGTTTGAAATTTATTTTCATCTTTTTTCCTCATTTTAATTTAATTAATCATGCATTAATTATAATTAAAATCAATCATAAAAAATCCAAAAACATTTCTTTTATTTTCTTGCAATTTAAATTCCTAGATAAATGTATATGTTGTCAAATTCATGTAAATAGCGTAGTTTACATTTCCTGCACAATCGATGTAATAGCGTAGATTTACTTTCCACATTTTACATTTCCGCATTTTAAATTCCAGCACATATAAACTGCGTGTATGCCAAAGATAAAATTGAATCGTTAGATCACTAACTTCAAAGATAAAATATCTGAATCCAAACACAATCACACTTGCACCTCTTAGGGTAATCCCTTTCTCATTCTTTTCAAAATCAAAATCAAATTCTATTATTTCAAACGCAAAATCGAACTTTTGTTTATATCCGGTGAAAGGATAGATTTTTAAAGGAAATAGGATAAAGACCTTATAACTCAGGGTAGACCTCCTAATTTGCTTGCTCAAATCAAAACAAACAAATCTCTCATATATCATTGTTTTTCAAAATAAAACTTTCAAAAAGACAATACTTTGTATATATCCAAACAAGGATCATTACGAAGTTAACGTTCTTTTTTCAATAACATCTTTTGAAAGATAAAAACACTTTGTATACATCCGCACAAGGATCATTACAAAGTCAATTTACAAAAGTATTTGGAACCACATACGAGCATTTCAAGGCAATCAAAAAGTAATTGAAAACAAGTGAGCTAAGCAAATTAAAGAGCCCATGGATAACCATGGATACAAAGGGTGCTAACACCTTCCCTTTGTATAACCTACCCCCTTACCCATAATTTCTTAAAGGTCTTTTTTCTGTTTCTTTTATAAACCTTTCCTTAATTGGATAAAATAAAAGGTCGGTGGCGACTCTCTGATTTTCAAAAATACAAAAGCAGAAACAAAAAAGAGTCAGTTCGCGTATCTCTCCACGAGAGGTATGGCAAAAAACCGAGCGCACGACACCTGTTTATAGCTGAATCGATAATGCACTCACCCTATCTTTGTTTATTTTTTCCATTCTTTCAGGGTTTGCCAATTGCCAAAGCTACGAACATTGGTAACCCTAAACCCTAATCTCAATTATTACTTGTGTTAAACCTTTTGTTTTAATTATATCCCGCTGGTTTCAATTCCCCTCTCCTCCGCTGGTTACAATTTCCGTTCCCCATTATTATTGTTTATGTTATTGTGTGGTTAGTAATCTTAGGGAGTGCAAGCCTTTAAATTAATTTAGATAATTAATTACAAGATAAAATTTCTGAATTAATCACGTGATTGTTGCACCCACGCACACTTTTGGGGTAACCTCTCTATTGCCATGTTGCCTGTTGCCTTGTGTTTTTTGCAGAATAGCCATGTCCCTCGAATACGAGGATACCTCAGCCATGCTGCCTCGATAAATAAAGGTCGTACGACCCTAATGGTGCTGCCTTCGATACGCTAATATGACCTCGACCCTCGGAAGTTGCCTACGGAAAAGGCTGAGGTATCCTCTGGCTGCCTACGAAAAGGCTATCTGATCCTTCCCTTTAGACTACCTGCCTCTCTATGGCAGGGGACAGTCTTAAGGCGAACGATAATTCGACGACCCTTCAACCTCCAAATGAAAGGCTTCCTGCCCTCTTATGGCAAGGATAGACCCTTTCACCCTGAAAGGCTAAAAGAACTGATTCTCAAACTATAAGATAAATTGTCCTTAATTGCTTTGCCTTGCTCTAAAATTTTTCTATATTCTTTCTCAAAATTCTTCAAAAATGGCTACGCTCATTTACGAGCTAAAGTCCACTTTTCTTCTTCTTCTATTTTCTTTTCAAAACGAGCAAAGCAATTAAGAGCCCATGGAAAACCATGGATGCAAGGGGTGCCTTACACCTTCCCTTTGCATAAATTACCCCCCAAACTCAAAATCTTTTTAAAAGGTATTTTCCTGTTCTTTTAGCCTTTCCGATAATTTGGATAAAAAAAAGTCGGTGGCGACTCATGCGTAACCGTACATTTTTCGATATAAAATTCAGTTCACCGTATTACACCTCCCCTTGAAAATTCTGGTAAGACAGACTTAGAATGTCATACACAATGTCACGACACCTTTTCTGTCATCAGCTTAGCTGAGGCAGTACATACAGATCCCCCAAATTTAGAATACTTCTTGCATGCAGAAGTCCATGAGTGCCGGCATCATATTAGTTCAGTTAGCACAAATAAATCTGCTTTGCAGAGGTTCTATGACAGCACAGTCATTAAGCAAAACACTAATGTCATGCACGAAGTTATGACATCCAAACTGAACAAGTAAACAATGCAAAAACATAAACAACACAGAATTGTTCACCCAGTTCTGTTCTAACTAACCTACTCTGGGGGCAACCAAGCCAGGAAGGAAATCCACTATCAGTAGTCTTAATTTGAAGCTAAACTCCCCCATTTACAATTTCTCACTTAAACCCTACGCAATGCAATCTCTACCTAGGTTCTCCCTAGATATGGAATATCTCCATTCCACTCCCAATCATAGCAACGATGTTTATCAGTCAACAACTCAACCACTGCATCGACAGCCTAATTCCCAACACTTTAAACACAAACAAACGCAACGTTAACTTGAAGTTGCTTACAAGCTTCCTCCAAGAACAAAACTTCACTCATTGCTTCACAGCTTCTGAGTGATTAAAATAAACCTCTCACCTACAGGCTTTGAGGCACAAATTAGTGACCATCCCACACACCGGGTGGTTCACTTACACGGCTAACCCTAGAGACTACATCTTCCTAGCTCTGGCTATCAGCACACAAAATTAGGTTACAAAGGTTTCTATTTATAACCTGATCCCAGTTGGACTCGGGCTTACAAATCGCAGCACTCCTTGTCGTTACAAATAAGGTCTTTAATCATAAGTTTCCTAATTTATCTCCTAAATTAGAAACCGTTGAATCTTTAATCTTCAGATTTGATTCTTCAATATTCTGACTTGATTCTTTGACCTTTAAATATGCGCCACATAGAATTACATAATATTCACATAGAATATTCTGTATCTGTTAAGTACAAACTGAATCTTTCTTCCTCAGTTCTGCAGGAGCGATGTCATGGTTGAAGTCATGACATTCCATATAACATCTTGCTTTAGTACCTGTTTTGTTCTATTCATATTTGCAGGACTTATACAATATTACATTTAGCTGCTATTATGTTTTAGCCAAGCATGGATGCCAATAAGACAATTCTACATAGCAGAACATCAACAATTTCCCCCTTTGGCTTATTTTGGCTAAAACTTACATTTACAATAAATTTAAGATCAAGAGCAGCTGCTTCAACTTTCAAGACATCAGGAAGAACAGTCTTTTATATTCTCAGAATTGGGACTTCTGTTCTTCACTGCTTAACCACATCATAACATCTTCAATTCACTTTGTCTTCAGATCTTCCTTTGTTTCTTTTGACAGTAGCAAAATTAGCATGCTATGTACCATCTCTCCCCCTTTTTAGCCATAATATGACAAAGCTAGAACCAATGTCATACCTTTGAAGTTCAACACCTTCATGCAACACTCGTACATGAGGAGGACGATGGATGGTGGCCTTTGTCTGCGAGGACTATTGGTGACAATATGAAAACCCACTCCTTTTAGCTCGAGGTCCAAGATGAAGCTTGAACGAGTTTCCACCATCCTTCCTCGTAGCTCAGAACACAAATCATAATTGTGTTCATAACTCAGATCACAAATCACAACTAAAATGACTCCATTATCAAAGGCTGAATAGGGAGGAACATTTTTGTTGTTATTGCTGAAACACCACTGGTAGAGACACATGATTTCTCCACCCTGTGCTTTTCTGGACAGGTTTTGGTAAATGAATCCATCATAATACGAAACCTGCACACACCCAACTCGAAAACTCACGAAACACATCTTGAGAGATTTGATTTCTGAAGCCTGTTGCGAAGATGCTAATTTATAGCCATTTGAGATCGTAGGTAGTAACGATGGTCTTTAGTTTTGTTCAATGGTCAACCGATTAATTAGGAAACAGTTCCAAAAGCAATTACTCTTTCCGAAGCAGTTTTTGACTGTTTTCTTCTGAAAGGAGTTATCTTTAATCTAGCGCATGCGTAGTCATTGATTGAACTTCACACCGGCCACTGACTAGAAGAGATAAACCCAATGCAGTTTTCCTTGTTTGACCCTGAAGAATCAATGTCTTTAACTATGTCATGACATCCTGTCAGACATTGTCCCTCTTTCACCCCTTAAGCACAATGCTTAAGATTCTTTTAAGAGATTTTGACAAATCTTCCTATGAACCAAGTAATAGACCTCCTACTTACTCTACTGACTCACTAGTCATAGACTTCTGTTATTATGATAACCTTTAGGCTGTTTACTACAACTGCGAAGAGCCTTCCACCGCCTATTGAAGCATGCAGCCACTGGTCCAGATAAAGAATTGTGGGTACCAGATGCACATGGTTGGGTTCAACCATTCCCAGATAACTGATTGTAATGATACATCTTGTTATATAAACCTTTTCATAAGAAACTCCCTCTAACTGTGTTGAAGAAGCTTCTGCTGACTTGGAACATCTTCATTATGATGGTAGAGTATAACAGACCAAGATAATATTCTAGAATTATATCTTGAACAAAGAGTCACCCCCCTATCTGACATAATCTGAGCTTCCCCAATGGAATAAGTTTGAAATGATGAATGGAAAATATAAGACGCATCTTCATATCTTTAAGAGTCGCACCCTCTGTTCAATAATCCTGCTGAACACACTCACTACACCAAATTTGTTCGTTTACAAAAGATACTCATATCAGAAATTAGATGTTATAACGTCTTGAATAGCATTAGGATACAGCTGGGTTGTTTAGTACATCCCATTAACTCCACTTCTCTCTCTGAAACAGATTCAAGTCTCTCACCTTTTCTTCACCTGAAATAGTCAACTGATGACCCTTTGACACTAGAAGTTTCCATAGAAAGGTTGCCACAGACTCAACATAAAGAACTGCCACTTCTTCCACTGTTGATCATTACCCCGCCATGTTTCAATCAGGTCAATGTCTGCCAAGACAAATTGAGCTCCTCCTTGATAGAACTAGAAGAATCCTTTTTTATCTTCAGCTATGTTGATTATCTCACCAAACTTATTTCTTCATAGTCATACTCACTAATGAAGTCTTCATCATGAAAGTAAACACGTATTGCCAGAACATGTTACATTCACCGAGATCAGAATCTGCCCATTCTAATCCATATTAAGTCAGAACTGTCACTTCAGACATTAATGCTGCTTCTTCATTCTTCACATATAGTGATGTTGTGACATCACACAAGACATTAGTTTATCAGCCTTTAAATCTCATCCATTCCTCTGAGTGTTCCTTTACCTACACTGGTTGATGTCTTGTCTTGCTTCATTCTCCCCCTGAGAATTACATCAAGCGGATGATTTGAACGATTTTCCTTACCCTTGAAGCATTCTTCATTTGGAACTTGCCACACTTTCCAAGTTTAGAATCCTTAGTTTACTTGCTACACAAGATCCAGACTGCCACTTCTTTTACCTTGAAGTAGAAGAAACTTTTGAATTGCCCTAAACTTGTCTTTAACCGATAGGTCTGAACCTAAACTTTACAGCCAACCATTGCCTTTCTTAATGCTTAAGAGAAGATAACACAGAACTACAATTGATACATAGTTCAAACCAGACCATGGATACTTTATACACATACTCAGCTCCCGACAGAGTGTATGAGTCTTGTATTCAGGCTATACATTCAATAAGTACTAAGTCTCTCGTCAAAGCACCTATTAGACACTCATATAGAATTTACTGCTCACACAAGATCCTTCTAAATGATTTCTTATTCATACATAAGAACATTCTTCTTGGCAATGATGTTTCAAAATCTGTTATGACAATATTTATTAAGGCTTTTTGGATTTCACACTCATCATCTCTTTTATGACACTTGGGGAAAGACAGAGAAGGCACGACACACACCATCAACTCAGCTACACATCAGTCATGATTAAGGGATAGTATATGCCATATCTCAATAAACTTTACTTCAGACTTTCATTCTGATTTTGAGATAATGAATGTCACAATCTGTACCTACCGAGGAGATTCCCTCAATAAGGTTTCTGGAATGGATTCAATTATAACATAACACTTGAAATCAACTCAGATTCTTCACAGTAATCTGATTCCCTTAAATCATCACACAATATTCAAAACCATATTTCACTGTGAGAGAGACACAGTATTCAGTTTTCACCACTAACTGTTCTATGGTTAAGAAAACATTCCACATATCTGGTTCCTTTGATCAGAAGAGAATACTAGATATAAGCTCATCTTGAATTCTCATATAGGTCTTAAAAAAAACCTGAATGAATCCTTTTACTTGCACTGAGCTTTACCCCCAAATTCCCATATATATGCCCGAAATAAACTGACAATTGGGATGGAAGGTTCAGTTGATTGTATTCTGACCAATCAACACACAAGGCATATGTCTCCTCTTCCAGATCAGGAGTAGGTTCCAAATGAATGTAATCACACTACATTAGTTTAGTACCAGAACATCTGTTCTTCAACTGGTAGTTGCATACCAGTATACCATCAGTTCCTTTTTCTTGGAACACACAACACTTGACAATCTTGAAGATCATCAAACAACTTTGCAGACGAATATGAGGAACAAAGATCAATTGAACCTTTTCAACCTTAATAACCATGTCGTTATGCGTGGACTTGAGAGAGATCTCAAGTATCTTTGACACTTGCACTAAAGCTGAAAGAATCTGCTTCAAACTCTGTTGAAAACCATATAACCCTAGACATCTTCTTTAAAAAACAGGATTTTGTATCAGATGCTATGCAGCGGAAAGTAGTCATATATAAACAGAGATTACACAATGCTTACTCCACGAACCAGTGGTAAGCATGACACCCAAGGATTGAAGCTGAACAATCCAACAATATGCTTGCTTATTCTCTAAGAAACACAACTAGACCTAACCAATATTCGGACAAAAAAAAAGCACAAAGACTACCTTATCATTAACTTCACTCCCGCATGAAGGTTTTTGATACTCTTCTTCTGTACTTTGCTATATGCTGAATAGAGCAATACAAATTCTTCACTCCCTCATGAAGCCTTTGGATATTCTTGGATCCAACAATACCATCTTCTCTTGCCAAGAGAGTACACCTGTTTTGGTCAGATTGGTTTAGTCTACCACACATAGGTCCATCATCCACTTCTAGGGACCATAAAATATGAACAGCACTGTTCAAACAATCTTCTACCTTCAGCAGCCAGAAAGTATCCCTCATGGATCTCATCCAGAAACAGACAGGATGCCTGCTCTGATACCAATTGAAAATTCTGGTAAGACAGACTCATAATGTCATACACAATGTCACGACACCTTTTCTGTCATCAACTTAGCTGAGACAGTACATACAGATACCCCAAATTTAGAATACTTCTTGCATGCAGACGTCCATGAGTGCCGGGATCATATTAGTTTAGTTAGCACAAATAAATCTGCTTTGCAGAGGTTCTGTGACAGCACAATCATTAAGAAAAACACTAATGTCATGCACGAAGTTATGACATCCAAACTAAACAAATAAACAATCCAAAAACATAAACAACACAGAGAATTGTTCACCCAGTTCTATTCTAACTAACCTACTCTGGGGGCAACCAAGCCAGGAAGGAAATCCACTATCAGTAGTCTTAATTTGAAGCTATACTCCCCCGTTTACACCTTCGCACTTAAACCCTACCCAATGCAATCTCTACCTAGGTTCTCCCTAGATATGGAATATCTCCATTCCATTCCCAATCATAGCAATGATGTCTAGCAGTCAACAACTCAGCCACTGCATCGACAGCCTAATTCCCAACACTTTAAACACAAACAAACACAACGTTAACTTGAAGTTGCTTACAAGCTTCCTCCAAGAACAAAAATTCACTCATTGCTTCACAGCTTCTGAGTGATTAAAATAAACCTCTCACCTACAGGCTTTGAGGCACAAATCAGTGACCATCCCACACACCGGGTGGTTCACTTACACGACTAACCCTAGAGACTACATCTTCCTAGCTCTGGCTATCAGCACACAAAATTAGGTTACAAAGGTTTCTATTTATAACCTGATCCCAGTTGGACTCGGGCTTACGAATCGTAACACTCCTTGCTGTTACAAATAAGGTCTTTAATCATAAGTTTCCTAATTTATCTCCTAAATTAGAAACCGTTGAATCTTTAATCTTCAGATTTGATTCTTCAATATTCTGACTTGATTCTTTGACCTTTAAATATGCGCCACATAGAATTACATAATATTCACATAGAATATTCTGTATCTGTTAAGTACAAACTGAATCTTTCTTCCTCAGTTCTGCAGGAGCGATGTCATGGTTGAAGTCATGACATTCCATATAACATCTTGCTTTAGTACCTGTTTTGTTCTATTCATATTTGCAGGACTTATACAATATTACATTTAGCTGCTATTATGTTTTAGCCAAGCATGGATGCCAATAAGACAATTCTACATAGCAGAACATCAACAATTTCCCACTTTGGCTTATTTTGGCTAAAACTTACATTTATAATAAATTTAAGATCAAGAGCAGCTGCTTCAACTTTCAAGACATCAGGAAGAACAGTCTTTTATATTCTCAGAATTGGGACTTCTGTTCTTCACTGCTTAACCACATCATAACATCTTCAATTCACTTTGTCTTCAGATCTTCCTTTGTTTCTTTTGACAGTAGCAAAATTAGCATGCTATATACCATCTCTCCCCCTTTTTAGCCATAATATGACAAAGCTAGAACCAATGTCATACCTTTGAAGTTCAACACTGTTAGAACAAGATTTGTTCTGATCAATTATCTTAGTTTTGATGATAACAATAATATGAATTTTGCTTAAGATAATATGGTACTCTAATCCAATGCAATTTCCTTTTCAGGAAATATATAAAGAGTACGCATAATTCAGCGCTCAGAAGCTTTGTCTCAAAGGGTTCAGCATGCAACATCAGAACATGGTCTGGCAAGACATCAGAAGATGGTCGAAGCAGAATCAGAACATGGGTCTATGGAAGCATCAGAAGAACAAGAGAACAGAAGCACTGAAGTTCTGATGGTATCACGCTCAGAAGCACTTCAAGGTCAGAAGATCAGAAGATGCTTTGCACCAAGCTGTTTGACTCTGATGATATTCAAACGTTGTATTCACAAACATCAGATCAAAAGGAAGTACAAGTGGCAAGCTACGCTGACTGACAAAAGGAACGTTAAAAGCTATTAAAGGCTACGTCAGTAGACACAGCGTGAACAAGGCTCGAGGTAGTTGACAAAAGCGTATAACATTAAATGCGATGCTGTACGGAACACGCAAAGCATTAAATGCACTCAACGGTCATCTTCTCCAACGCCTATAAATATGAAGTTCTGATGAGAAGCAAGGTTAACGATTCTGTATCAAAACAACTCAAATTAACTTGCTGAAACGCTGTTCAAATCAAAGCTCAGAATCTTCATCTTCATCAAAGCTCACTACATTGCTGTTGTAATATATTAGTGAGATTAAGCTTAAACGTTAAGAGAAATATCACAGTTTGTGATTATCGCTTTTAAGAAGCAATTGTAATACTCTTAGAATTGATTACATTAAGTTGTAAGGAACTAGAGTGATCGTGTGGATCAGAATACTCTAGGAAGTCTTAGAGGTTATCTAAGCAGGTTGTAACTAGAGTGATCGTGTGGATCAGTATACTCTAGAAAAGTCTTAGAGGGTATCTAAGCAGTTGTTCCTGGAGTGATCAGTGTGTGATCAGAAGACTCTGGAAGACTTAGTTGCTGACTAAGTGGAGAACCATTGTAATCCGTGCGATTAGTGGATTAAATCCTCAGTTGAGGTAAATCATCTCTGCGGGGGTGGACTGGAGTAGTTTAGTTAACAACGAACCAGGATAAAAATAACTGTGCAATTTATTTTTATCTGTCAAGTTTTTAAAGCTACACTTATTCAAACCCCCCCTTTCTAAGTGTTTTTCTATCCTTCAATTGGCATCAGAGCGCCGGTTCTAAGGTGCAAGCACTTAACCGTGTTTAGAAAAGATTCAGGAAGAGAAAAACGCTTCAGTAAAAGATGGTTGATGAAAGTGAAAAGTCTACACCTGCATCTACATCTGGCTCTGCTGAGCAATACAACGGTAACAATGGTTATACTAGACCGCCGGTATTTGATGGTGAAAACTTTGAATACTGGAAAGATAAACTGGAAAGTTACTTTCTTGGTCTAGACGGTGATCTATGGGATCTTCTGATGGATGGTTACAAACATCCAGTAAATGCCAGTGGCGTAAAGCTGACAAGGCAAGAAATGAATGATGATCAGAAAAAGCTTTTCAGGAATCATCATAAATGCAGAACTGTTTTGCTGAATGCTATCTCTCATGCTGAGTATGAGAAGATATCTAACAGGGAAACGGCCTATGACATATATGAGTCCTTGAAAATGACTCATGAAGGAAATGCTCAAGTCAAGGAGACTAAAGCTCTAGCTTTAATCCAGAAGTATGAAGCCTTCAAGATGGAGGATGATGAAGACATTGAAAAGATGTTTTCAAGATTTCAAACTCTTACTGCTGCATTGAGAGTTCTTGACAAGGGATACACCAAGGCTGATCACGTAAAGAAGATCATCAGAAGCTTACCCAGAAGATGGGGTCCTATGGTGACTGCATTCAAGATTGCAAAGAATCTGAATGAAGTTTCTCTGGAAGAGCTTATCAGTGCCTTGAGAAGTCATGAAATAGAGCTGGACGCAAATGAGCCTCAAAAGAAAGGTAAGTCTATTGCATTAAAATCCAATATCAAGAAATGCACTAACGCTTTTCAGGCTAAAGAAGAAGATCCTGAAGAATCAGAATCTGAAGAAGAAGATGAACTGTCTTTGATCTCCAGAAGGCTAAATCAACTTTGGAAGACCAAGCAAAGGAAGTTCAGAGGCTTCAGAAGTTCAAAGAAATTTGAACGTGGAGAATCTTCTGATGACAGAAGATTTGACAAGAAGAAGGTCATGTGCTATGAATGCAATGAGCCTGGACACTTCAAGAATGAATGTCCAAATCTTCAGAAGGAAAATCCCAAGAAGAAGTTTCATAAGAAGAAAGGTCTTATGGCAACCTGGGATGAGTCAGAAGATGATTCAGACTCTGAAGATGAGCAGGCTAACTGTGCGTTGATGGCGACAGAAGATGACGGATCAGAATCTACATCAGAATCAGATTCTGAAGAGGTATTTTCTGAACTTACTAGAGATGAGTTAGTTTCCGGTCTAACTGAACTTCTGGAACTCAAGTCTCAGATCAGTCTCAAATACAAAAAGCTGAAAAAGCTATTTGAATTTGAAACAAAGAAGCTTGAGTTGGAAAATTCTGAATTAAAAGAAAAACTTTTAAAATTATCCAATAATGTTGGATCTCCTTCTGATTCAGAAAAATCCACTCCTAGTCTAAACCATATTCTGAAAGAATATGATTTAAGTTTCAGGAAGTTCTTATCTAGAAGTATTGGCAGAAGTCAGCTAGCTTCTATGATATATGCTGTGTCTGGAAACAAAAGAGTTGGCATTGGTTTTGAGGGTGAAACCCCATACAAACTTGAACCTGTTGATGAAATGAAATTCACATACAAGCCATTGTATGATCAGTTCAAGTATGGCCACTCCCATGATATTAAGCACACTTCACATGCTCAAAGTTTTCACATAACACACACTAAGAAGCATGTGACACAACCTAGGAAATATCATGAAACTCACATTAAAAATTATCATGCTGTTCCTCCTATTGCTTACAATGTTAAACCCAAGTTCAATCAGAACTTGAGAAAATCTAACAAGAAAGGACCCAAGAAGATGTGGGTACCAAAGAAAAAGACTATTCATTTTGCAGATTCTCTTGGTGACAAAGAAGATAAAAGTCAACATGACATGTCTCCTGGACTCAAGTTGGTCTCAACACTTGAAGGGAAGAAAGACTGTCTTCCAAGTTCTGGTACTTAAATCTTTTGAAGAAACTATGTTCGTAGGAGTTCAGAAAAGAGAGCTTATTAGTCTTGGAACCATCTATTTTGTTTGTTTCTAGAGCAATGATGTTTCGTTCTTGATTATTCTGAATGCTCTAAAATGCTACAGAATATACAAAATTGAAACATTGATTGTGGACGAATCAATAAATATCTGGTTTGATGATAAACTTGTTTCTAATGAAACAAAGCGCTTAAGAATTTCTGCAGATACAGTTTTGTCTTATCAGAAGCTGCAGAACAAAGAAGTGAACCTCCAGAAGCTGTGTATATCAGAAGTAATGGATCAGAAGATCATTCAGATTTATATCAGCACACTTCAGAAGGAGTGTTTCCAGAAGAGAAACTTGATCAGAATCTGAAGGCGTAAAGTCTATTCTAAAATTTACAGCTGTCATCTATTATCTGATGGTGAACACGTGTCTGTACGGTTAGTACAAAGCGTGCAGTTGAAAAGACGCCGACCTAGGTAACTGTATTAAATCATTTCATTTACCACGTTCTCTCTCCTTACGTCACTCATCATTTAATAAAATTGATTTCTTTTGATTCTGGAACTGTTCAGTTTATATTTCTTATTATTTTCTTTTTCAAATCCGTCTCTATATATTCTTTTCAAATTATCACATATATTTTTTTTCGCTCCCTTGTCCCTCTCTCTTCTTGCATTCTCTCGTTGAAAAGTTCTTAGCCGTTTTCTAAAAACCCTAATCGAAAACCCAGTTCGTTTTTGTTCGTTTTTGTTCATTCTGTATCCATGGCTGCCTTCTCATCCCAAAATGCTGAGTCATCTGTTCCTCATCATCTCCAAGAAGAAACTTTGCAACTCACTCCTGTTGTTGCATGCTCCATTCCTAAAGATGAATTGGAAGTTCTGTGTGAACTCATGGTTGACTTTGACAACATTGAAGAAAACCAATTTCACCTTAAAGAAGACATCATCTTTCAAGGATGGACCTCGTTGTTTGCTGAGTTCGTTGGTCCAGTTTATCCGGATCTTGTCAAGGAGTTCTGGGCACATGCTGTGGTTGCTCCAAAATCTATACTTTCTTTCGTCCATGGAAAGTTTGTTGTTATTACTGAAAACATCCTAAGAATGATGTTTGATCTGAAAAACCCTGAAGGGGTTTATGAGTTTGATCAAAGGACAGATTTGGGAGATGTTCTATCCACTCTCTATCCAAATGTCAAGAAAACAAAACACGTCAAGGATTTGAGAGATGTCTACAGAATCTGGACAAAGATCCTTCTTGGGTGTTTCTACCATAGGAAAGCAACACATGCCTCGGATTTCATCAGTAATGATCAAAGGTATATTCTTTATTGCATTGCCACTCAGAAGAAGGTTGATGCGATCTACATTATCTTCAACCATATGTGGAAAGCAGTAAAGGATTCCAGAAACGCTTTCAGAAAAGAAAATGGTGGAACAATCATTCCTTTTGGTAGAATTATTACAAACCTTCTGGTGCATTCCAAGATTGTTGAGAGTCTGGAGTCTGAAGGTATTATCAAAAATCTTGCTGTCACCTCTGGAGCCTGTCTGAATGCTTTTTCTTTAAAGAAGATGAAAATAATTGACACTATCCTCAAAGTTCCTCAACCTCTAGCTGGAACAAGAATCAGAAGAAAACCAGTACTAGCTGACTTTGAAACCTTCTTCAATAGTGAGGTACCTGAAGTCAGAACTAAGTATCTGAAGTCACAAAAAGAGGATAAGAGTCTTAAAGATCAAGACAAAGGTGCTCCTATTAAAGTGAATCGTAAGAAGGAAGAAAGGACCAAAAGAAAGTTTGATCATCCTGCTGCTACCACCAAGAAAGAAGTGGTCCCAGAAGAAGTCATTGCAAAGGTTGCTAAGGCTGTCTCTGCTGATTTTGAGAAGAAAAAGAAGGAAGCTGAGAAAAAGAAGAAGAAGTCAAATAACAATGCTGAGATTGTTGAAGTTGTTGAGAAGAAGAAAATCAGAAAAAGAAAGATGATTCTTCAAGAATCTGATGAAGAAAATATCTCTCAAGAGGCTGAGAATCAACCAGAAGTTCTGGCATATGTCAGAAGGAAAGAAATCGCTAGCGGCAAAACAAAGATTATTGAAGAGCCGAAGAGTAAGAAGCAGAAGAAGACTGAGGATGTGGCCAAAGCTTTTCTGAGAGGTTCCAAAGGTATATGCATTTCTGAACCTGATCCTGCTGTTTGTTCAGAAGCTGCACCAATAGAGGTTGTCCCTACACCTGAACCAGAAAAAGCCACATCAGAATCACCTGTCTTTGTCCATGTTCTTACACCTCCATCTTCTCCTATAACCATTCCTTCCTCTCCACCTACCATAAATCCTGTTCTGGATATACCACCCCTTCAAACTCTCTTTCCATCTCAACCTTGTCTAAATGCCACCCTTGAACATACTCCCTCCACCTCTCAAAACAATCTTTGTGATTCTCCTCTTCCAACCTCTGCATCACATGAGCAGCTGCTCCGTGATTGCAACTACACTCCCAAGCCTCGTCCTGAAGCTGAAGTGGTAGTGTTAGATTCTGATACTGAAGCAGAATCTTCTTATAGGTTGGATAGAGAACCTCATCCGTACTTCACTCCCAACCCTGCCTTTTCAAAAACCCAAATAAAATTCCGCCCTGTATATCCTATTGGTGTAGTTTTTGAAAACATAAAGAGGAATCTCAGAAGTACCTTTGATACTCTCAGAATTGCTGAAAGTTCTGGATTGAATGAGGTTGCTATGCGGAACTTCTGGAGGATTTTTCGCAGAGAATCAGATGCTCTGTTTTTAGAACTTCAGGAAGCCTGTGTAGCTGCTGCCCCACGGCCTCGTGGAATTCTGAGGAATTATGAAGACTTCTGTTTGCTAGTCTCAAAGGAAGACATCTGTTGGAAGAGAAGCCCTTCTTGGATGAGATGGAACAATTAAGATTGGCTGCTGAAATGGAAGCCAATCCTTGCAGGGAGATTGTGGTCTGGATACCTCAATATCCTGTTCTACTTGGGGATTTCAAGACTCTCTTTGACTTTCTGAGGGAAAACCCTTCTAAGGAAGACCCAAGCTTGGTCATTCCAGAAGTTGTTGACCCACCAGAAGTTGAAGGTCCTTCTGCTCCCAGGAATCTAGCTGCCATTCTTCAGGCACTTGAGAATGGAGAATCGGAAATTCCTGCTGCAGAATATGGAGATGCTTCTATGCAAGAAGCAGATGCTGAAGATCATGTTGCTAAAACTGTTCCTGTTGAGGAAATCCCTGCAAATGATCTATCTATGGAAGCTGCAGATCAACATGTCATTCCTGTGGATAGAAGCTGTGAAGCTTCTTCTGATGCATCTTCTCGTCTTGCAAGAACTCTGGAAGAAATTCAGAAGAGACAGGATGAGCAAAGCTCACTCAATGATAAGTATAACGCTTTCATGGTAAGGCAAGAAGGACACAACAATAAGGTTCAAGAGATGCTGACCAAGATCTTGTCAAGACTAGGGCCATTTTAGATTGAGTCTGTGCTGTTTCTTTCTTTTCGTTGCATCTGTTTTGTTTTGTGCATCTGATCTTTCTTATCTTCATGTACTTCTGTACCTGCTGTTTGAACTTAAATGAAATCATCTCCTTCCTCCGTGTGTTTTGTTTTGTTTGTCTCTGAATCTTTTTTGCTTTTTGATGATATGACAAAAAGGGGGAGAAGATAAATGATAAATGATTTGATTTAATCAGTTGCATTTACTAACAAGAACTACAAGTTCTATATGGTTTAAGTGTTTTGCAGGTATAAAGAAGTGAAGAGAATCTTCAAAGCAAACACAAGAAGCAAAACCATAAGGAGTGTTATTCTGTAAAAAGAGTAAACTCATGGAAACTGAAGCAAGCTGAGTGCTGTCAAGCTTCAGAGATCAGAAGCAAGAAAGAAGAATGAATCAGAAGCACTGATAATAGAATCTGATCCATATTTGTCTATTTGATCTGACAAAATTCTATTTGCTCTGATACATTATTTTTAGCCTATATGGCTCTGATACATATAATGTGTTCTAATATACATTTTATGTTCTGACTCGTTCATGCTGACTTTTGTCGTTTAGTTTTTGTTCTGTAACATTTCAGGATGTAGAGATGCTCACATGATGCTCTGGTACATTCAACAATGTTCTAATACAAATCTAGCATGAAGTGATGTTGGTAGAAATTCAAAGCTCTGAAGCTATCCGAGGGAAGCAGAAATCAGAAGCTGTGAATGTTCTAAAGATCCAGAAAACTCAAGTTCTGAAGCTGTCCTAAATGGAAGCAGAAATCAGAAGCTGTGAATGTTCAGAAGATCAAAGAAATTCAAGTTCTGAAGCTGTCCTAGATGGAAGCAGAAGTCAGAAGCTGTGAATGTTCAGAAGATCAAAGAAATTCAAGTTCTGAAGCTGTCCTAGATGGAAGCAGGAATCAGAAGCTGTGAGTGTTCTAGGGATCTAAAGAAATTCTAGTTCTGAAGCTGTCCAATGGAAGCAGAAGTCAGAAGCTATGAATTCTCTAAAGACAGAAGCTTATATGATCGTCTCTACCGAAATAATCAGGGAAGTCTTTTATTAAAGTTCTTCGAGAATTTATTTCAGGGGGAGATTATTTATCTCAGGGGGAGATTGTTAATCTCAGGGGGAGACATATTCATATGCTTATGCTATAGCTGTGTAATTTGTCTTTTGCCATCTGTTCTTTCTGATCGCAAATTCATATCATTTATATATGTTTTTGTCATCATCAAAAAGGGGGAGATTGTTAGAACAAGATTTGTTCTGATCAATTATCTTAGTTTTGATGATAACAATAATATGAATTTTGCTTAAGATAATATGGTTCTCTAATCCAATGCAATTTCCTTTTCAGGAAATATATAAAGAGTACGCATAATTCAGCGCTCAGAAGCTTTGTCTCAAAGGGTTCAGCATGCAACATCAGAACATGGTCTGGCAAGACATCAGAAGATGGTCGAAGCAGAATCAGAACATGGGTCTATGGAAGCATCAGAAGAACAAGAGAACAGAAGCACTGAAGTTCTGATGGTATCACGCTCAGAAGCACTTCAAGTTCAGAAGATCAGAAGATGCTTTGCACCAAGCTGTTTGACTCTGATGATATTCAAACGTTGTATTCACAAACATCAGATCAGAAGGAAGTACAAGTGGCAAGCTACGCTGACTGACAAAAGGAACGTTAAAAGCTATTAAAGGCTACGTCAGTAGACACAGCGTGAACAAGGCTCGAGGTAGTTGACAAAAGCGTATAACATTAAATGCGATGCTGTACGGAACACGCAAAGCATTAAATGCAGTCAACGGTCATC
The DNA here is from genome assembly GCF_029867415.1 of Vicia villosa. Lineage (NCBI taxonomy): Eukaryota > Viridiplantae > Streptophyta > Magnoliopsida > Fabales > Fabaceae > Vicia > Vicia villosa. The sequence goes on along the minus strand of NW_026706669.1, from coordinate 54,526 downwards.
TTCTCCAACGCCTATAAATATGAAGTTCTGATGAGAAGCAAGGTTAACGATTCTGTATCAAAACAACTCAAATTAACTTGCTGAAACGCTGTTCAAATCAAAGCTCAGAATCTTCATCTTCATCAAAGCTCACTACATTGTTGTTGTAATATATTAGTGAGATTAAGCTTAAACGTTAAGAGAAATATCACAGTTTGTGATTATCGCTTTTAAGAAGCAATTGTAATACTCTTAGAATTGATTACATTAAGTTGTAAGGAACTAGAGTGATCGTGTGGATCAGAATACTCTAGGAAGTCTTAGAGGTTATCTAAGCAGGTTGTAACTAGAGTGATCGTGTGGATCAGTATACTCTAGAAAAGTCTTAGAGGGTATCTAAGCAGTTGTTCCTGGAGTGATCAGTGTGTGATCAGAAGACTCTGGAAGACTTAGTTGTTGACTAAGTGGAGAACCATTGTAATCCGTGCGATTAGTGGATTAAATCCTCAGTTGAGGTAAATCATCTCTGCGGGGGTGGACTGGAGTAGTTTAGTTAACAACGAACCAGGATAAAAATAACTGTGCAATTTATTTTTATCTGTCAAGTTTTTAAAGCTACACTTATTCAAACCCCCCCTTTCTAAGTGTTTTTCTATCCTTCAAACACCTTCATGCAACACTCGTACATGAGGAGGACGATGGATGGTGGCCTTTGTCTGCGAGGACTATTGGTGACAATATGAAAACCCACTCCTTTTAGCTCGAGGTCCAAGATGAAGCTTGAACGAGTTTCCACCATCCTTCCTCGTAGCTCAGAACACAAATCATAATTGTGTTTATAACTCAGATCACAAATCACAACTAAAATGACTCCATTATCAAAGGCTGAATAGGGAGGAACATTTTTGTTGTTATTGCTGAACCACCACTGGTAGAGACACATGATTTCTCCACCTGTGCTTTTCTGGACAGGTTTTGGTAAATGAATCCATCATAATACAAAACCTGCACACACCCAACTCGAAAACTCACGAAACACATCTTGAGAGATTTGATTTCTGAAGCCTGTTGCGAAGATGCTAATTTATAGCCATTTGAGATCGTAGGTAGTAACGATGGTCTTTAGTTTTGTTCAATGGTCAACCGATTAATTAGGAAACAGTTCCAAAAGCAATTACTCTTTCCGAAGCAGTTTTTGACTGTTTTCTTCTGAAAGGAGTTATCTTTAATCTAGCGCATGCATAGTCATTGATTGAACTTCACACCGGCCACTGACTAGAAGAGATAAACCCAATGCAGTTTTCCTTGTTTGACCCTGAAGAATCAATGTCTTTAACTATGTCATGACATCCTGTCAGACATTGTCCCTCTTTCACCCCTTAAGCACAATGCTTAAGATTCTTTTAAGAGATTTTGACAAATCTTCCTATGAACCAAGTAATAGACCTCCTACTTACTCTACTGACTCACTAGTCATAGACTTCTGTTATTATGATAACCTTTAGGCTGTTTACTACAACTGCGAAGAGCCTTCCACCGCCTATTGAAGCATGCAGCCACTGGTCCAGATAAAGAATTGTGGGTACCAGATGCACATGGTTGGGTTCAACCATTCCCAGATAACTGATTGTAATGATACATCTTGTTATATAAACCTTTTCATAAGAAACTCCCTCTAACTGTGTTGAAGAAGCTTCTGCTGACTTGGAACATCTTCATTATGATGGTAGAGTATAACAGACCAAGATAATATTCTAGAATTATATCTTGAACAAAGAGTCACCCCCCTATCTGACATAATCTGAGCTTCCCCAATGGAATAAGTTTGAAATGATGAATGGAAAATATAAGACGCATCTTCATATCTTCAAGAGTCGCACCCTCTGTTCAATAATCCTACTGAACACACTCACTACACCAAATTTGTTCCTTTACAAAAGATACTCATATCAGAAATTAGATGTTATAACGTCTTGAATAGCATTAGGATACAACTGGGTTGTTTAGTACATCCCATTAACTCCACTTCTCTCTCTGAAACAGATTCAAGTCTACCACCTTATCTTCACCTGAAATAGTCAACTGATGACCCTTTGACACTAGAAGTTTCCATAGAAAGGTTGCCACAGACTCAACATAAAGAACTGCCACTTCTTCCACTGTTGATCATTACCCCGCCATGTTTCAATCAGGTCAATGTCTGCCAAGACAAATTGAGCTCCTCCTTGATAGAACTAGAAGAATCCTTTTTTATCTTCAGCTATGTTGATTATCTCACCAAACTTATTTCTTCATAGTCATACTCACTAATGAAGTCTTCATCATGAAAGTAAACACGTATTGCCAGAACATGTTACAATCACCGAGATCAGAATCTGCCCATTCTAATCCACATTAAGTCAGAACTGTCACTTCAGACATTAATGCTGCTTCTTCATTCTTCACATATAGTGATGTTGTGACATCACACAAGACATTAGTTTATCAGCCTTTAAATCTCATCCATTCCTCTGAGTGTTCCTTTACCTACACTGGTTGATGTCTTGTCTTGCTTCATTCTCCCCCTGAGAATTACATCAAGCGGATGATTTGAACGATTTTCCTTACCCTTGAAGCATTCTTCATTTGGAACTTGCCACACTTTCCAAGTTTAGAATCCTTAGTTTACTTGCTACACAAGATCCAGACTGCCACTTCTTGTACCTTGAAGTAGAAGAAACTTTTGAATTGCCCTAAACTTGTCTTTAACCGATAGGTCTGAACCTAAACTTTACAGCCAACCATTGCCTTTCTTAATGCTTAAGAGAAGATAACACAGAACTACAATTGATACATAGTTCAAACCAGACCATGGATACTTTATACACATACTCAGCTCCCGACAGAGTATATGAGTCTTGTATTCAGGCTATACATTCAATAAGTACTAAGTCTCCCGTCAAAGCACCTATTAGACACTCATATAGAATTTACTGCTCACACCAGATCCTTCTAAATGATTTCTTATTCATACATAAGAACATTCTTCTTGGCAATGATGTTTCAAAATCTGTTATGACAATATTTATTAAGGCTTTTTGGATTTCACACTCATCATCTCTTTTATGACACTTGGGGAAAGACAGAGAAGGCACGACACACACCATCAACTCAGGTACACATCAGTCATGATTAAGGGATAGTATATGCCATATCTCAATAAACTTTACTTCAGACTTTCATTCTGATTTTGAGATAATGAATGTCACAATCTGTACCTACCGAGGAGATTCCCTCAAAAAGGTTTCTGGAATGGATTCAATTATAACATAACACTTGAAATCAACTCAGATTCTTCACAGTAATCTGATTCCCTTAAATCATCACACAATATTCAAAACCATATTTCACTGTGAGAGAGACACAGTATTCAGTTTTCACCACTAACTGTTCTATGGTTAAGAAAACATTCCACATATCTGGTTCCTTTGATCAGAAGAGAATACTAGATATAAGCTCATCTTGAATTCTCATATAGGTCTTAAAAAAAACCTGAATGAATCCTTTTACTTGCACTGAGCTTTACCCCCACATTCCCATATATATGCCCGAAATAAACTGACAATTGGGATGGAAGGTTCAGTTGATTGTATTCTGACCAATCAACACACAAGGCATATGTCTCCTCTTCCAGATCAGGAGTAGGTTCCAAATGAATGTAATCACACTACATTAGTTTAGTACCAGAACATCTGTTCTTCAACTGGTAGTTGCATACTAGTATACCATCAGTTCCTTTTTCTTGGAACACACAACACTTGACAATCTTGAAGATCATCAAACAACTTTGCAGACGAATATGAGGAACAAAGATCAATTGAACCTTTTCAACCTTAATAACCATGTCGTTATGCGTGGACTTGAGAGAGATCTCAAGTATCTTTGACACTTGCACTAAAGCTGAAAAAATCTGCTTCAAACTCTATTGAAAACCATATAACCCTAGACATCTTCTTTAAAAAACAGGATTTTGTATCAGATGCTATGCAGCGGAAAGTAGTCATATATAAACAGAGATTACACAATGCTTACTCCATGAACCAGTGGTAAGCATGACACCCAAGGATTGAAGCTGAACAATCCAACAATATGCTTGCTTATTCTCTAAGAAACACAACTAGACCTAACCAATATTCAGACAAAAAAAAAGCACAAAGACTACCTTATCATTAACTTCACTCCCGCATGAAGGTTTTTGATACTCTTCTTCTGTACTTTGCTATATGCTGAATAGAGAAATACAAATTCTTCACTCCCGCATGAAGCCTTTGGATATTCTTGGATCCAACAATACCATCTTCTCTTGCCAAGAGAGTACACCTGTTTTGGTCAGATTGGTTTAGTCTACCACACATAGGTCCATCATCCACTTCTAGGGACCATAAAATATGAACAGCACTGTTCAAACAATCTTCTACCTTCAGCAGCCAGAAAGTGTCCCTCATGGATCTCATCCAGAAACAGACAGGATGCCTGCTCTGATACCAATTGAAAATTCTGGTAAGACAGACTCATAATGTCATACACAATGTCACGACACCTTTTCTGTCATCAACTTAGCTGAGACAGTACATACAGATACCCCAAATTTAGAATACTTCTTGCATGCAGACGTCCATGAGTGCCGGGATCATATTAGTTTAGTTAGCACAAATAAATCTGCTTTGCAGAGGTTCTGTGACAGCACAATCATTAAGAAAAACACTAATGTCATGCACGAAGTTATGACATCCAAACTAAACAAATAAACAATCCAAAAACATAAACAACACAGAGAATTGTTCACCCAGTTCTGTTCTAACTAACCTACTCTGGGGGCAACCAAGCCAGGAAGGAAATCCACTATCAGTAGTCTTAATTTGAAGCTATACTCCCCCGTTTACACCTTCGCACTTAAACCCTACCCAATGCAATCTCTACCTAGGTTCTCCCTAGATATGGAATATCTCCATTCCATTCCCAATCATAGCAATGATGTCTAGCAGTCAACAACTCAGCCACTGCATCGACAGCCTAATTCCCAACACTTTAAACACAAACAAACACAACGTTAACTTGAAGTTGCTTACAAGCTTCCTCCAAGAACAAAAATTCACTCATTGCTTCACAGCTTCTGAGTGATTAAAATAAACCTCTCACCTACAGGCTTTGAGGCACAAATCAGTGACCATCCCACACACCGGGTGGTTCACTTACACGACTAACCCTAGAGACTACATCTTCCTAGCTCTGGCTATCAGCACACAAAAATTAGGTTACAAAGGTTTCTATTTATAACCTGATCCCAGTTGGACTCGGGCTTACGAATCGTAACACTCCTTGCTGTTACAAATAAGGTCTTTAATCATAAGTTTCCTAATTTATCTCCTAAATTAGAAACCGTTGAATCTTCAATCTTCAGATTTGATTCTTCAATATTCTGACTTGATTCTTTGACCTTTAAATATGCGCCACATAGAACTACATAATATTCACATAGATTATTCTGTATCTGTTAAGTACAAACTGAATCTTTCTTCCTCAGTTCTACAGCCGCGATGTCATGGTTGAAGTCATGACATTCCATATAACATCTTGCTCTAGTACCTGTTTTGTTCTTTTCATATTTGCAGGACTTATACAATATTACATTCAGCTGCTATTATGTTTTAGCCAAGCATGGATGCCAATAAAACAATTCTACATAGCAGAACATCAACACCCCTAAAGACTACCTTCCCTCTTTATGGTAGGGACAGTCTTATGGCGAACGATAATTCCGATGACCCTTTCTTCAAATCCAATGAAAGGACTACCTATCCTCTTTATGGTATGGATAGCCCTTTCAAACAAAATTCTTAAAGAACAGAAAAATTAAACTTAGGGTAGTTGCTTTTAATTGCTTGCTCTATTCAAATCAAAATTTCAAAATTACTTTTCACACCTCTTTACAAAAAACTTTAAAAAAGGCTACGCTTATTTTACAAGCTAAAGTCCTTATTCAAATCTTTTCAATTCACACACGACACTCTTTCAAACACTTCAAAACAAACAAGTGAGCTAAGCAATTAAGAGCCCATGGATAACCATGGATACAAAGGGTGCTTACACCTTCCATTTGCATAACCTACCCCCCGAACTCAATCACTTTTCAAAGAAGGTCTTTCTTGCTCACCGCAACATTTGTTTGCGAAATAAATATTAAAGTCAGTTCTCCCATCGAGTTACAAGATCCAAATGGGGTTGTGGTCTGAAATATCTCTCTCACTGATGTACAGGCCCACCATTCCCCACCTCATAATTACATCATCTGATAACATAAACCTATCTATTCTACTCATAGACTTGCTGTCGTTACTAAACCAGGTGAATCTTTTACCAATACACGGGACATCAATCAATAAACTATCGTCCATGAAGTTAGCAAACTCCTTCATCTTCGTGTTCCTATTAGCCAAGACACTCCAATTTCTCTCCTCAATACTAACTATGGAATTAAAATCCCCGCCCATGCACCATTCCCCATCAGAATATCTCAATTTGAACTTCAAAAGATCCTTCCACAAATCCCTCTTCTATTCCAGAGAACAAGGAGAGTAGATGTTGACTAAATAGTAATAAAGCCCCCTCCATCTCACCTTTATTCCCAAAAAACATGTGCCTTTAAAGCTGAAAATAACTTCACTGCAACCCTCATTCCACATAGTAATCAAGCCCCCCGATCTTCCGATCACACAAGCATATGACCAACCCACCTTCTCCTTACTCCACAAACTATTTATTATCTTTGAATCAACAACAGAAAGTTTTGATTCTTGTACAAGAAATATGTCTGCCTCACCAAGATGAATAATCTGACTAATCCTTTTCCATTTCACCATGTTACCTCCTCTTATGATATTCATTGATCCAATAGTCATAGCGACAAATTGGATTTCACCTTCTTACTATTCACCCTAATATGAGTGTTGCTCTCCATTTCTTGAATCTTCTTAACATAATCCTTATTGGCTCCAAGATAAATAACGCCCATTTTAGAAATCTCCTTCCAGATCTTCTCTCCCACATTAGATTCAACAATAGCTTTGAATCTACTATTGCAATGTATCATATTAGAATCAGAAATTGGATCGCCGTAAAGGGTTTTGCCCGTAGAAAAACTGTCTTCTTTTAACCTCCTACTCTTTGAAGAATTTGGTTCAAGATATTCTCCCTTCTGGCTCATGGACTTTAAACCGCTTAAGGAAACTGGATGAACCTTTGAATTTGCTATTTTCACCAACCTTTTCCTGGGCCTTCTTTTTTTTGTCTGATAGAAGCCCACCACATTCATATATACTTTTATCCTCATTTTTGTTAACACCAGATTTTATAATCTCTGGTTAAAGGATTTTTACTGCCTCACCATGGTACTTCTCTTTGAAAAAAGTATCCACAGAGGAAGCCACTAAAAGGTCTGCTGAGTTTCGAGTACAAAATACCCCAACTTGGGTCCGACCTATCACCTATTTCGTACAAGATACAACTTTAGCTACCATTACAGCTTCATCAAAACACCCTCTCTGAATGACTAGGAATAGAACTCCTACTCTCTACTTTCGTATTTCCCAAGCTACGTGACAATCCACCTTCTGCTATGACGGCTTCAGGGCTTTCTTTCCCTTAAACAGACATGTTACTTCCTTTCGATCGCAAACAGGAAACGCATAAGACTCCACTCAGCGAGCTGCTATCCTAATGCTAGAATGCGAATGCAACTTCATCCACTAAAAAACACAAACAAACAAACAAATATTAAGCCGAACTACGACGCTCTGATTCCTCAAAAGGGATACGTAGGCATCAGGTCGCGGGGCCTGAACGAGCATAATTTTGTAAATATTCTTTTTTTCCCCGCATTTTCTCTTCTTTCTTTTTCATGTTCCTTTAGAAAATAAGCATTAGATAACACACCCTTAGATTAGAAGCAAGCATAAGTGGATCCTGTGGAGTACCACAAACGTGAGGGGTGCTAATACCTTCCCCTTGCGTAACTGACTTCCTTACCCGATCTCTGGTCATAAGACTTTTTTCTTATCATTTCCTTCTTCTGGGTTTTCTCAATATTTTCCCTTCTCTTCGGAGATAAATAAAGTTCGGTGGCGACTCTGTTTTTTCGAGCCAGTTAGTTAATAGTTTTTTCGCGAGGGGTGCGATACTGCTTCACCTGTTTCTTGCCTAGCGAGCACCTGTAGATGATGTTTTAAGATAATTCCTCTGAGTACAATTTCTTTCATAACTCGAAACGATACGTCATCTTGTTTGACTAACATGAACCTCATAACATAGTGGAAACTATGGTGTTGTTCACTTCTTTCCCCGTAGTTTGTTCGTTTTGGTTGAAAGTTTGGAAATGATTCACTGTAATATGCTTGAATACGGAGTGGGCCTATACTGGCAGGTGGTACTTCGCTTGCCGTTAACAAAATTAACTAGAACACCTATTAGTTCAAGTGAAGATGATAAAAGTTTTAGAAAATAAAATAATAAACACACCCATGTTACTAGAAAGAATAGAAAGAAAATTTTCCCTAAAGTAGTGTCTCATTATTGTGGTGAAAAAGGACATGTTATGCCTAAATGCCACATTCAGAATGAAAAATTCCAGGTGATCTCGTGGCATGGAAATCTAAGAGTCCTAGTGTCGCGTGAAAAATTGGGATGAGACACCTGATGCCTTCTTTGGGCTCGATGCTCAAGAAAATGATTTTGTTTTTTTGTCACGACCAAACTTTTTATTATTTCCAAAGTAGGAAAAGGAAAAAAGTTGCAATAACCTTAAAAGATATGCAAAGCAAATAACACAAAATTAAAAGCAATGCAAAAGTGGGGGAGAGATCTTGGGTAAGAGGGTTGGTTATACGAAGGGAAGGTATTAGCACCCAACGTATCTATAGTACTCTATAGGTTTCTTTGTTATGTTCATTTCTTTCTATGCTATTGGGGAGGTTCTGTTGTGAGATAGGTGGGAAACTAAGTGTTTGTTTGATTATGCTCGCAAAGATCATCGCAATCTTCTGCATACATATCCCTTAGAGGGAATCAGAGCATCTGTAGCTCGGGGTCTACGGGTGCTAAGGTTTGAGTGGTTTGAGGGAGAAGTTTTGCTCGCCAAGGAATAAGACCTTGTGCCTACGTATTCTCAAAGGGATGTTGAGAAAGTCAGAGCAATCGTAGTTCCCACTTATGCTAGTGGAAGCAAAGGATAAGAGACAAATGTCATCTCAATGTTCGATGTATCTAATATATATCATCACATACATCTGTTTGTTTTTGTTTGAAATCTTTTCATTATTAGCCCGGGGCTGTGCCACTTATGGCGCTTAGAATGATAAAGATGTTTTTTTGTTTAGCCAGCCTTGTGGCAAAAACAAGTTTGATTAGCCAGCCTTGTGGCAAAAAAACTTTTGATAAGTCAGCCTTGCGACAAAAAGTTTTGATTAATCAGCCAGCCTTGTGGCAAAAGTTTCGATGAAGCCAGCCTTGTGGCAAAAACTTTGATTAATCAGCCAGCCTTGTGGCAAAAGGTTTGATTGATTAGCCAGCCTTGTGGCAAAAAGTTGAGTTTTAATTGTTTGTGATGATATAGAAGAGATACTCCTATCATAGAGATGATAAATGTCTAATCTCCTAGGGTATTTGTTTTGGATATTGGGGATGCTTATAAGAAGCCCGTGGGTCCTTGTACGAAGCCCAAGAGGAGGCTATCCGAGGGTCCTTGCATTGTAAGCCCAAGAGGAGGCTATGGGAGGGACAATCGAGGGTCCTTGCATTGTAAGCCCAAGAGGAGGCTATGGGAGGGACAATCGAGGGTCCTTGCATTGTAAGCCCAAGAGGAGGCTATGGGAGGGACAAGTCGTTTGTACGAAGCCCAATAGGAGGCATGGTATAGTTGGTTTGAGCTCTTAGAGCGATTTCACCGGGAAACCATACTCTATGTCCTAACCTAAACTAGGGAGATTCTTTGCACGAAGCCCAATAGGAGGCTATGGGCAACCTAGTGTTGTACTAAGTTGAACAAGTATATATAACACGATCACAAATATGAACAAGTACGAACAAGTATGAACAAGTACATGAACAAATATGAACAAGTATGAAAAGTTATATATGACAAGGCGTGTGTGTACAATGGAGTTTATGAAGGAAATATACCTGTAAGGATGATCAGTCTATGTACACAGGGCTCGGGACTTATACTCAGGGAGAGGCCCATGTTTTATTTTATAAAACATGGTTGATTGTTTTGTTAAAAAAAACGCGAGGTTTCGTCGTTTGAAAAGCTTTGAAAGTTTTGTTTTGAAAGAAGTTTTTTGTTTAAAGAAAAACTGTACAAAGAAAAGGAATGAGACTTATACTCTCTAATATTTGAGAGGCCCAATTGTTTTGAAAATCAATTGATCAATCCAAAAAGATTTGATCAAGAGTTTTTTTGAAAAGAAAACCAAAAAGAAATGGTTTATTGTTTTGAAAAACTTTGATCGTTTGTTGAAAACAGTTTGAATTTTGACAAAAAGTCAACTTAATTAAGATAAAGACAAAGCTTATGCCTAATTAAGACCTAAGTGATTAGGGTTTGATCACAAAATATTTACAACTGATTAAGTTTTGAAAATCAAGTAAAAAAAACTATTTTTAAAGTATTAAAAACATTTAAAAACAAGTCAGTTTAAACTTAATAAAAACACATCAAATAAATATTTTTTTTGGGATTTTTTTTGGATATTCATAAAATATATATATTAAATAAAGAGAGTTGAAATATTTGATAATATTATATGATAACTGTACAAGGATTCCTCCTTTATATATAGGGAATTACAACAGGTGATTGACTATAGTTTAGGAAGGAAATCCTAAATTAAAGAAAGAATAAATCATAATAAGAAACTACCTAAAATAAACTATATAGAAAAGGAACAAAATTATTATTTACAGACAGAATTATTTTCTGCCAGTTAAGTGCTGTAAATACTGTAATTTACAGTCTGTCAACACTCCCCCTCAAGCTGGCTTAAAGATATCCTCCATAGACAGCTTGCTAGTGATGTTGTCAAATGATTTTTTCGGTAATCCTTTGGTTAGGATGTCTGCTGATTGTTTTGTAGTGGGAATACATGTAGTACAGATCTGCCCCCTTTCTATCTTCTCTTTGATGAAGTGTTTATCAACTTCGACATGCTTGGTCCTATCATGTAGGACCGGGTTATGTGCAATAGATATTGCTGACTTGTTGTCACAATATAGTTTTATTGGAGGAGAACTATGAACCTTTAACTCTTGTAGAAGTTTTTTCACCCATAATGACTCACAAATTCCATGAGCAAGTGCTCTAAATTCCGTTTCTGCACTACTCCTTGCTACAACATTCTGTTTTTTGCTTCTCCAACTAACTAAATTTTCTCCAACTAAGGTGCAATAGCCTGATGTTGATCTTCGGTCTATCACACTCCCAGCCCAGTCAGCATCAGTGTAGCCTTCTACCTGAAGATGTCCATGATTTTTATAAAGAAGTCCCCTTCCAGGTGATCCCTTCAAATATCTTAGGATTCTGAAAACTGCCTCCAAGTGTTCATGACTTGGTGCATGCATAAACTGACTTACCATGCTTACAGCAAAGGCTATGTCTGGACGCGTGTGAGATAGATATATTAGCCTTCCCACTAGTCGCTGATACCTTCCTTTGTCCACCATATTTTCTGTTTCAGCTGGTTGTAGTTTTAAGTTGGGCTCCATAGATGTTTCTGCAACCTTGCATCCAAGTAATCCTGTTTCTTTTAAAAGATCCAGAATATACTTTCGCTGGTTCATAAATATACCTTCCTTTGATCTTGCAAATTCAATTCCAAGGAAGTATTTCAAGGGGCCAAGTTCCTTGATTTCAAAAACTTTAGCAAGTTTCTCCCTCAAATTTTTGAGTTCCAAACTATCATCACCTGTTAGAATAATATCATCAACATAAACAATCAAGATAGCAATATTATTATTTGTTGAATGTTTATAGAATAATGTGTGATCAGCTTGGCTTTGGATATATCCAAGCCCTTTGACCAATGTTCCAAACCTTTCGAACCATGCTCTTGGAGATTGTTTTAGGCCATATAATGACTTCTTTAGTCTACACACCTTATTTCTTCCAAGTTCTTCTTCAAAGCCCGGGGGAAGGCTCATAAACACTTCTTCCTCTAGTTCCCCATTCAAGAAAGCATTCTTTAAATCCAATTGATGTAAAGGCCAGTTGGAATTTGCAGCAAGGGATAGAAGAATTCGAATAGAGTTAAGTTTAGCGACTGGAGCAAAAGTCTCCTGATAGTCTACTCCGTAAGTTTGGGTGAATCCCTTTGCTACTAATCTCGCCTTGTACCTTTTTACACTCCCATCAGCCTTGTACTTAATAGTAAAGACCCACTTACAGCCCACCTGTTTTTTGTCACGTGGTAGGTCAACAAGTTCCCAAGTCCCAGTCTTTTTCAGTGCATTCAACTCTTCTAAGACTGCTAAATTCCAATTTGGATCATCTAGTGCTTCCTCAATGTTTCTAGGCACAAACAGATTTGTTATTTTAGAGGTAAAGGCTCTGTGATTTTGGGAAAGATTTTTATAAGAAACATATTGAGAAATGGGATGGTTTGTGGTAGTCTTTTTTGAGTTTTGAGTGCAGGTTCTGGTTCCTTTCCTAATAGCTATGGGCAGTTCAATAGTAGAAGTGGGAATTTCAGTGTTACCTCGACTTTCTCTTGGTATTTCTCCTTGGCCTTCCTCCGAAAATTCTGCTTGGTTTGTTGCTCAGATGATGGATTGCTCTTTAATCCTTTTAGGATATTTCCGAATATAAACACGACACTCTTTATTTGACTGTGGTATTTCTTTCCCTGTTTGGGCTCCACCTAAGTCTGGCATAGGATTTCCTTTGGAAAATTCAGGACTTGTTTCCACATGGTCTTCCTTGTTGTGTTCATTTCTTTGATCAATAAAATTTGTATTTTCAGTATGCGCAACAGGGATAGGCAATGGTTCATGCACATGTAAAAAATTGTCTTCACTCAAATTATCATTCTCCCCCTGAAGGGAATTTTTTTGAAAAAAAGGTCGATGTTCTAGAAAGGTAATATCCATGCTAACACAAAGCTTTTTTGTAATAGGATTAAATACCCTGTACCCTTTTTGGTTTGGAGAATATCCAACAAAAATGTGCTTTTCTGCCCTTGGGTTCAATTTAGACCGAGATATGGAGGGTGTATGCATGAAAATAGTACAACCAAACACTTTTAAAGGCATTTCAGTATGTAATCGACATGCTGGAAAAATTGTTTTGAAAGTGTCCAAAGGTGTGCGGTAATTTAACACACGAGTGGGCATTCTATTTATAAGATAGGTTGCTGTTAGGACAACATCCCCCCACAAATATTTTGGAACATTACTCTCAAACATGATGGCACGAGCCACTTCAAGGAGATGTTTATTTTTTCTCTCAGCAGTGCCATTTTGTTGAGGAGTATTTGGACATGTCGATTGATGCTGAATGCCTTTATTTTTCAAAAACTCATTGAGATTTTTGTTAAAATATTCAGTTCCATTGTCACTTCTCAAAATGGAGATTTTTGTGTCAAATTGAGTTTCTACCATTTGTGAAAAAAGTTTAAATATATTAGGAACTTCAGATTTTTCATGCATAAGGTAGACCCAACATAATCGGGTGTGATCATCAATAAATGTTACAAACCACCTTTTTCCAAATTGTGTTGTAATTTTTGAAGGACCCCAAACATCGCTATGGATTAAATAGAAAGGTCTAGATGCATGATAAGGTTGAGAGTAATAAGGAGCTCTCTGATTTTTAGCAAGAACACAACTTTCACATTCAAGAGAAGAACAATCAATATTTTTGAATAAGTTTGGAAACAAATGCCTAAGATATTGAAAACTCGGGTGCCCTAGTCTCTTATGCCAGAGCATTATTTGGTCCCTAATAGGTACGCAAATCATACCTCTTAGACCATGAGCTTCTTTATTTTCGAACGTATCCTCAAAGTAGTAAAGTCCATCCATCATCTTAGCACTGCCAATCATCTTCCCCGAAGTCCAGTCCTAAAAAACACAATGAGTGTCAAAAAATTTCACACTGCAATGAGAATCAGTGCAGATTTTGCTAACAGAGAGAAGATTATAGGTAAGTTTAGGTACATGTAAAACATTTTTTAAGTCAATGGTTTTAGATAAGGTAATATTCCCTTTCCATGCAATTGCGGAGAAAGTACCATCTGCAGTTCTAATTTTTTCACTTCCAGAAGAAGGAGAATAGGTTTTAAATAAAGAAGAAAGACTGGTCATATGATCCGAGGCACCTGAATCAATGATCCAAGGTACACACATATTTGAGGTACAATTAAGGGAGCTAGGGATACTCGAATTACCTGTTTGTGCCACAGAACCACTAGGGGTACCAGATAAAAAATTAGAATTTAACAACCTTATGAGTTCCTCAACTTGTTCCTTTCTCGAAGAAGTCTTTTCAGCCTCATGAGCTGTAGGAAAGGGTCTGTGAACTTTAGGACCTGATTTGTTGCCCTTTAGATGAGCTGGTCTCCCGTGAATTTTCCAGCAAGTTTCCCGTGTATGACGTGGTTTGTTGCAGTGGTCACACCAGAGGTTTGAAAAATTCTTCTGGTTAGTTGAACTTTTAAGGGCAGTAGTTTCTGCAGCAAGAGCGTTGGTTTCGGGAGGAGGTGAAACAATTTTGATCTTTCCCATCATCACACTTCTCCTAGTTTCCTCTCTTCTGACTTCAGCAAAGACCTCACCCAATGAAGGTAAGGTTGCTCTCCCAATGATCCTGCCACGAACTTCATCTAGTTCCTCATTCAGACCTGCAAGAAATTGAAATATTCTACCTTCTTCCACTGTCTGTTGATGATGTTTGGCATCCTCTGCAGAGTTCCACTTGTAAGTGTTGAAGAGATCAAGGTCCTGCCAAACCCGCTTCAAAGAGTGGAAGTATTTTGTCACGTTATTACCTCCCTATCGAATTTCTCTGGCTTGCAAGGTGAGTTCATAAATCTGAGATTTATTTCCAAGGTTAAAATACATTTATGTGACACTATCCCATAGCTCTTTGGCTGTGGAATAACACATGTAATTGCTGCTAATGTCCTCCTCCATGGAGTTTACCAGCCAAGTCATGACCATGGAGTTTTCAGCATCCCAAACAGCATACTATGGATCAGCAGTATCTGGCTTGGGTCGCTCACCATTAAGGTATCCGAGTTTTCCTCTGCCACGAATATACAACTGGACAGATTGGTGCCACTGGAAGTAGTTCGACCCATTGAGTCGAAAGTTGGTGATTTGGACAGAATGAGATTCCCCGAAAAAAACTAGCTGCAAGTCTTTGGGGGCGACAATCTCCTCTTTATTCTGATCATTGCTGGTGGTTGAGGAACTGTCAATCATGGCTGCAAATCAGAGGCGCAGAGATCGTTGCTCTGATGCCAAGTTGAAATATTTGATAATATTATATGATAACTGTACAAGGATTCCTCCTTTATATAGAGGGAATTACAACAGGTGATTGACTATAGTTTAGGAAGGAAATCCTAAATTAAAGAAAGAATAAATCATAATAAGAAACTACCTAAAATAAACTATATAGAAAAGGAACAAAATAATTATTTACAGACATAATTATTTTCTGCCAATTAAGAGCTGTAAATACTGTAATTTACAGTCTGTCAACACTATTGTAGGGTTGAGTTAGGCCTAACCACACTTCTTAACATGGTATCAAGAGCCTGGTTTAAGATCTGGTGGGCCACCTTCTATGGTTTCTGATATCGGGCCACCCACCATTTATTTCCACGCTCCAGTTGTCTAGTCCTGGGCGTGAGGGGGTGTGTTAAGAGTCCCACATTGGACAATATATGGCCTGAACATGTCCTTATAAGTAGGGGGCAAACCTCACCTTATAAGCCAGTTTTGTAGGGTTGAGTTAGGCCTAACCACATTTCTTAACAAAGAGTGTACAAAAAATGAAGTGAAAATGAATTGATTTGATTGGTTAATTAATTAAGTGAAGTTGTTAAGAAAATGAAGAAAAAATAGTGTTAAAAAAAAGGTTTTGGTCCCTAAGGGTGTTGAACCCACGCCCTTAGGTTCACCACTAATAACAAAAACCAACTGAGCTGCGCGTGCAGCTTGTAATTGATACGCGTTCAATTCAATATATTAAAAAATGAACATTTGAAATTTATGATCAAAAAATGGCGCTAAGAACACCATCCCCATTTGAATTTGAAAATCTGGAAAACTGAATTGTTTTGATCGAGTAGATAGTCTATCTTGCTCGATTTTTCACAAGGAACATGATGGTACCATTTAATTTCATGTATTTTCACTCTAAGATCATTGATTTTCTGATGAACACGAAGAACCCTAATTCTGAGATTGATCATGAAATCGTGTATGTGCAAGGTAATTAGCAATTGATTGAGGGTTAATGATCTATATGTATGCAGAAACATGATGGTAAACCAATTTATCATTTATGATGCATGAATGATAGAGTTTGAAGTTCAAGACACTTACCTTAAAAACTTGCAAAACTGGAAATTGAATTCGTGCCTGGAGGTGTTACAGATGTTGTTTCTTGATCTGGATAGCTTCAATGATGATTATGGAACATGTTTGAAGGCTTGGAATGGATTGAATTCATCTAGATCAAACTGTGGTACTCGATTTGCAGTCACTTGGAGCATGAGTCGAATTTGATGATTCTGATGTTACAGGTTGATGATGAGTGTTTGGATCATTCATATGAAGTATATGGATGATGTTTGGAAGGTTAGTTTGGACAGAATTAGCCTGGTGTGGATTTTGGCATGATAAGGTTCACTTTATGTTCATATGGAGGATGGATAGTGATTCTGAGTTTTAGGGTGTTTTGGGGTGTATGAGTGGATCAAACACATCCCATATGATGTATATGAGTTGCTAGAACCATCATCTTGGCCATAACTTCAATGGTTTGGAGGTTGGAAATTCTACCTCTTTGAAACTTAAGAAACTTGCATTCTAAGAAAGAAAGAGAAAACCTATGATTTGTGAGGTTTTGGTGTGATTTTGAATGGAGTTTGAACCTCTATTTATAGGCCTAAAGTTCTGAATGCAAGACTATACAAGTTGATCTTTCTTTGGTGACTTGGCTTAAGAGATAAAATGGAATCTTTCACATTAAATGCAAATGGTTAAAATGACTAACCATGGTTAAAATCTTTTATGCTTCTTATCTCTTTCCAATCTGATCACAAACCAGAAATATCTCCCAATTATTGTTTGTTTATGTCATTGCTTGCATCATAAGGTAAAATAGTTCATAACTTTGGTAAAAATGGCTTGTAATTTCAAGTGAAATGATCACTAATGGCAAAATTCAAAACCATAGCTATGCTCCATATTTTTTCATGCTCTTGGACATTTTGGAAAGCTCTTGTTATGTACTTCAAAACCCTAGTTGAAAGTTTCTTCAAGACCTTTAAGGAAATGGGTGAAAAAGATCCATGAACTTTGAAGAAAATGAGGTTTTAAGTGAATTTTTCAAAAGATACCAACTTTGAAGCTCCATATCTCTTAAATGGTTGATCTTATGGGAAAAAATTATATGTGACAAAGTTGTTCATTGGATCAAAATCTACAACTTTCATGTCGGAAGTTGTTTTCAGTTTGCAGGTGAAATTTTGAGATATTCCCTTCCAAAGTTTGGAAAAAACCATTGAAAACACTTGGAAATTTTTCTAAGTATGGAAAGTCAAACTTTTGACTTTTTGATTCTTGATTGATTTTCTTGATTTTCTTTGATCAAATGACTTCAAATATCATATATTGATGATTTAAAACTTCAAAAGTCATGGTTGACCAAAATTTCCAAAAAGTCAATGGTGATCTTGTACAGTTGACCTTTTCAGACGAATCGTGTTTCTGGAGATTTCAAATGAATCAAGCTATCCTCATCAAAGGAATGGTATGAATGGATCATATTGAGGTATTGGAGGATCTTGAGCTATGATTTGAGTTGTGGCACCATGTCCTGATTAAAAAGTCAGTTGTTTAGGTGAATTAGGTCAAAAACCCTAATTGTCGACCAGATGAAATTGATGACTGTGGATCTTGAATTGAGATAAAATTTCCATTGGATGTTGTCATAGGTATTATTTGAAGATGATTGAAAACTTTGAATGATGCCCTGGAGCCTTTTAGGGTTTCCCAAATATGATCCCTGATTTCAGTCCCTAATAGTTCAAAACCCTAGTCTGATGACTTGAAATTTCACTGTTGATCAGTCCTTGTGTGGGAAATGTCTTGAGGCAATAGATTAGGTCAAGAGGATGCATTTGAGGTCTTGAAGTCATGTCCCAAGCTATTAGGTCAAATTTTGACCAAAAGTCAGGAGTATGCTGTCTTCAGTCAAAACCCTAATTTGGTTGATCCAAAGCCTTTGAGCTTGTTGAAATGAATCTCTGGGGACCAAATATTGATTGTTGATGAAGATGGTTCATTTGAGATGAAGGGAGAACAAAACCCTAATTGATTGTTGCTTGTACTGATGAGTGATTTCTTGATTAAACCCTACTGAGCACAAGTAGCAAACACAAGCTATGCAATTTGTTAGAGATGCAAATGATGCACATGAGGTGGTATCTTAGGTCAAAAATTGGGGTATGATAGATGCCCCTATTTAAGTTTCTTCAACCTGAGATATGAAGATTGAAAATCTTCGTTTTGATAGGGTGGAAGAGACTTAAATATCAGAAGACGCAAATTTTGGACCTAAGATACCAAAATTGCGAATGATGCAAGGATATGTTTATCGAGGGGATATCAAGAACTGACTCCACTGTGGACAAGAGATCGGGAAGGATGTCTCAATCCGTTTTAGGAAGAGAGTCCGTTTTTTTCTTTTCGGGAAAGCAAGTGTATGCTTCACCGGGGAATGATAGCTTTGTAAGAAAAGCTTACCTATCGACATTACCGACTATCAGCACAGTGATAGACTTGTTAAATAATGCGAAGGTGAAGGGTATGAAACTGTATTACCGACTATCAGCATGGTGATAGACTTGACATGGTGAAAAGAGTTTCAAAGGTTCGGTTAATATTACCGACTATCAGCATTGTGACAGACATGATAAAGTAATATAACCAGAACAAAAGGTTACCGACTACCAGCCTCGTGATAGCGGTTCTAAAGACATGATCAATTATCAGCCGAGTGATAAATGATTCTGGAGACTTTGCTAGGGAAATTACTGGTTATTCAGCCTTGTGAACAGTAATAAGGCCCTGATTGTCACATGGTCTTCATGATTGATTTCCTAGAGAGGAAAAATCTTTTGAAAGAGACATAAGCTGCTCAGATGACGAGGCTATTGCTTATTGCTCAATTTTTCACGACTCTATTTGGGGAATCGGAATTTTAATCTCTGGTAAAGACAGGGTTCTATCCATGAATGAATTGGAAATAAACGGTCAAACAAGACTTTGTACCCAATGAGGAATGAACTCGAATGGGGATTTTCTCATTTATTTTGAGAGGAGAAACTAAAGCAACCTTCTTCCACGAGGAATGATCTTAGTGGGGAACTGGAGAAAGAAGATGTTCTTTCTGCTTATGGGTGACAACCTACTTGGAGAGATGACACGCCCGTACCTGTTTCTTTTTTTTCTTTTTTATTTTTTTTGAGGATAGATATATCCTAAACAAGTGATTTTAAAGCAGACATTGAAAAATGCAAGAATGCATAAATGATACAAATATGTATGAATGATGAATGTTATGAATGTCGGATGCATGGTGACGACACTGATAGACAAAGAAGTATATACTGGAGACGGACCAACGTCGTAATACAACCAGATACTTGGTAAATGTTCTTTAACACGGTGTAGATAACATAGGTGATGACTGGTGTTGTATGCTTTCAACTTCTCTGGGGAAGACAAGCATCTTTCTTACTGGGATGGAAGAATTTCTTCATTGGAGATGAAAGATCTTCTTCACTGGGGATAAAAGAACTTTTTCTACCACGAGGGGTAATTGGTTCAAGAATTCTTTTTTGGGATAAGAATACTGTTGTCTCATCATCTCTTTTGAGGAAAAGAACACTTCTCAGGGAGAATCCTTTTGTTCATCCTATGGAGATAGTTGTTGATGTTCCTTCTGTTGTTCACAACTCAAAGGAAAGTTTCGCTTTTATTTTGAAAAAGAAAAGTAAATTCATTTAAAACTTTTTTTCTTTTTTTTTTCAAAAGTGTAACACAATTAAAGCGTCATTTTGCAAGCTAGAAGAAATCAAGAACTGCAAACAAATGGGCACAAGGCTCAAATTTATTTAATACGATGGTAATCAGCTAAAGGCATGATTCCATAGAGTATTTACAAAAGTTGGAAACGGTAAATATGCGGAAAAGGCTACATTGAAAGCAATAACCACTATTCTCCCTAACAACTTTGAGTTCCAATTGTGCTTGTCGCTTCAGATTGGTGATGATTTAATCGAAGATCCTTTGATGAAAAAGACTCTTCAGGTGACGAAGTACGAACTGATGCAGTTACTTTGTCATAAATCCTTAATTTTTGCCTAGATTGCCCTTTCAGGTTTTCAATCTACCAGGATGAATTTTTTCTGTTTATTGTCTCTAATTTTTGCCTGGACCGTCCTTTTGAGTTTTCAGTCCACCGAGACGCTCATTTTTGCCTAAGTCGCCCTTTGCGGGTTTTCGACTTACCGAGCTTTTCTTTTGTCCTTTTTTAGACAAAGTATTTCTTGACTGCATCAGCATTCACAGCATGTGGGAGTTCATCACCATCCATGGTTGCAAGAGTCATGGCGCCGCCAGAAAATGTTCTTTTGACAACATACGGGCCTTCGTAATTAGGAGACCATTTTCCCCTAGAATCTGGTTGAAAAGACAAGATCTTCTTAAGCACGAGGTCGCCTTCTTGAAATTCACAAGGTCAAACCTTTTTGTTGAAGGCTTGTTTCATCCTTGCTTGGTATAATTATCCATGGCATAGAGCAGTCATACGTTTTTCTTCGATTAAGTTCAACTGATCGTATCTGTTTTGACACCATTCAACCTCTGATAACTTAGTCTCCATGAGGACTCTCATTGATGGGATTTCAACTTCTACGGGGAGCACTGCTTCCATGCTGTATACTAGAGAGAAGGGAGTTGCCCCTGTTGAAGTACGCACTGAAGTACGGTACCCATGTAAAGCAAATGGCAGCATTTCGTGTCAGTCTTTGTAAGTGACGACCATTTTCTGGACGATCTTCTTAATGTTCTTGTTAGCAGCTTCAACAGCGCCGCTCATTTTTGGTCTGTAAGGAGAAGAGTTATGATGCTCAATCTTGAATTCCTCACACAATTCTTTCATCATTTTGTTGTTCAAGTTTGAACCGTTGTCAGTAATGATCTTGCTGGGAACACCATATCGGCAAATGATGTTGTTCTTGATGAACCTCACGACCACTTGTCTTGTAACGTTGGCGTAAGATGCTGCTTCGACCCATTTGGTGAAGTAATCAATAGCCACCAAGATGAAACGATGACCATTTGATGCTTTCGGTTCGATCATTCCGATCATGTCGATACCCCACATGGAAAAAGGCCATGGAGATGAGAGAACGTTGAGTAGAGTCGGTGGCACATGGATCTTATCTGCGTAGATCTTGCACTTGTGACATCTCTTCACGTGTTTATAACAGTCAGAATCCATTGTCAACCAATAGTATCCTGCTCTTAATATCTTCTTAGACATTGCATGCCCATTTGAATGAGTTCCAAAGGACCCTTCATGCACTTCATGCATTATCATGTCTGCTTCGTGTCTGTCCACGCATCTGAGCAAAACCATGTCGAAGTTTCTTTTGTATAGCACATCTCCGTTCAGGAAGAAACTGCCGGAAAGCCTCCTTAGAGTTTTCTTATCTTTGTTTGATGCCCCAAGTGGGTACTCTTGAGTTTGAAGGAAGTGTTTGATGTCGTGAAACCACGGTTTATCATCGATGACTGCTTCAGTTGCAAACACATAGGCGGGCCTTTCAAGGCGCATAATTCTGACTTTAGGCATATCGTTCCAATGATTGACTTTGAACATGGAAGATAGAGTAGCCAAGGCGTCTGCCATTCGATTTTGATCTCGAGGTATATGATGCAATTCAACTTTGTTGAAGAAAGTCAACAGACGTCTTGCATAATCTCTGTAAGGAATCAAGCCAGGGTGGTAAGTTTCCCACTTGTCTTTGTTTTGGTTAATCACAAGGGCTGAATCTCCATATATGTCGAGGATCTTGATTCTTAGGTCAATGGCTTCTTCGAGACCCATGATACAAGCTTCATATTCTGCGACGTTGTTGGTGCAATCAAATAGTAATCTGGCGGAGAACGGGATATGAGTACCCTTCGGAGTGATGATGACTGCCCCAAATCCATTGCCAAAAGCGTTAACTTCTCCATCGAAAATTAGGCCCCATCTTGATCCAGGATCAGGACCTTCTTCAGGTAACAGTTCGTCACAATCTTTCATCTTCAAGTACATGACATCTTCGTCAGGAAAGTCAAACTTGAGAGATTGATCTTCATTAATTGGCTGATGCGCCAAGTGATCGGCGAGAATGCTTCCTTTGACCGCTTTTTGAGCACGGTACTCGATGTCATACTCGGATAACAACATTTGCCATCGGGCAATCCTTCCTGTTAAGATAGGCTTTTCAAATACGTACTTGATCGGATCTGTAATACGGTGAACTGACTTTTTTATCGAAATGTCGCGGTTAGCATGAGTCGCCACCGACTTTTATTTTATCCAATTGGAAAGGCAAAAAGAACAGGAAAGACCTTTGAAAGATTTTGAGTTCGGGGGGTAGGTTATACAAAGGGAAGGTGTAAGGCACCCTTTGCATCCATGGTTATCCATGGGCTCTTAATTGCTTAGCTCACTTGTTTGTTTGAATTGTTTGAAAAGTAGAATAGTAAAAAGATTTCGTTAAGGACTTTAGCTTGTAAATAAGCGTAGCCTTGTTTGAAAGTATTTGAAAAGGAGGTGTGAAAAGCATTTGATTTTTGAATTGATTGTGAGCAAGCAATTAAGAACTACCTACCCTAATTTCGTCTTTCGTGTTCTTTAAGTCTTTCGTTTGAAAGGGTCTATCCATACCATGAGAGGGCATGAAGTCTTTCAATTGGATGTGCGGGTCATCGAAGGGTCATCGAGAATTATCGTTCGCCATAAGACTGTCCCTACCATGAAGAGGGCAGGTAGTCTAAGGGAAGGATATAATAGTCATTTTAGGCAACAGTAAGGACACCTTAGCATTCGAAGGGACTATCACCGTTTAGTCGAGGGACGAGATCAAATTTATCGTAGGCAACTCGAAGGGACTATGATATTTTATCGGAGGGACATGGTGATTTTTTAATCGAAGGCAGCAAGCTAAGATATCCCTACACTCGAAGGGACTTGACTATTTGATCGAAATCGAAGGCAACAGGCAACAAGAGGGGTACCCTAAAGGTGAGTGTGTGTAGCAACCATGTGATTGTGTTCGGAAATTTATCTTGAATTAGTGAGTTACGTTCAATTTAATTATCTTGCCACTCCCTAATTTACTAACCATGCAGTTAATTATTGACAAAAAATAAATTGCGGAAATTAAATCCTATGCTATTACAGAGCTTCGAGATTGGGGGGTACATAACCAAAAATCGGGAAATACGGAAAGTAAAGTGCAGAAAATAAAAGCCTAATTACTATTACATCACAAAAATTGCAACCTATACACCTTCTAGAATTTAAATAAACAATAAAATAAATAATTAAATAAAAGTCGAAAATTAAACAATCATGCGACATTCATAGAGTTTTGAGATGAGAAGAGAAGAATCGAGAGAAAATAAAATTAGAGTTTGAAAAGTAAAATCAGGGCTAGCATCAATTAAAACCTATTTTTAACCTAATTATTGATTAATTATTAAATTAAAACTAATCCTAATTATTTTAAAAAATTAATTGATTAAAATCTATATCTAATTATTTAAATCCTAGTTATTAAAATATCTCATTAAAACTAAACAATCCTAATTATATAAAATTAATTAATTATTGTTAATGATGTTTAATAAAGAATAATTGATCAAACACACACAAGAATAATCAAAACAAAAAAAGGGGAAAAAGAGAGAATAACGATTAAAATAAAAAAGAAAAGGAAAGAAAACAATACCTGGGCGCTGATCACGTGTCGTGCTTCCTGGAAGGTGCATCGTAGGCTGCAGGTCCTGGGCTTTACGATCTGTCTTGAACGTGGATCTAAAGGCAATCTATGGGGATACATCATAAGCATGCGAGATGTGCAAGCACTTGATCTGAAAGCAAAGTATTTGTTAAAATAAAACACCCTGGGCGGATTCGAACACAGGACATTAGGATACCATCTATCTTTCGCTTCCAACCCTGCCATATCACTTGTTTGTTTATATTAGGATTAAAACAAATAAATATAAAGTATAACCACAATTTAGAAAAAGTCAAAGAAATTCAGAGTGGGACCCATGCGTGGCTGAACGGACGAATCATGCTTGGAGAGAGAGGGAAGATTCTTTGACTGACCAATAGAGGCTCAACGCGCGTGGTCCAAGAGCCCTCCTTCCATATCATCGTCTTCAACCTCAGGACCTATGGAATTTCCTGCAGAATTTCATGCGCCTTTTCCTGCGGATTTTGCTTTGAGTTCATCCTCTTCAACCTGCAAATCTGAAACGCTGCAAAAGCCGTGAATAAATAGAAAAGAAAGACCCTGTCCCCCTAATTTTGGGTCCCTGAATCCATTGGTGGCATCGTCTTGACCTGAAACCGACTTTATGATGAGCTACGAACAGAAACCAAATTTTGCCCTAACCATGGCAAATAAGTATACCTGCGAAAAAACTCACTAACGATAGTCCCAATACACTCTAAACATGATTATGAATAAGTACAAGTGTATAAAATTGATTAAAAGAGCCTGAATCAAAATCGTGAAATTCAAAAATGTTTGCAAACCGTGAATGATTAGTATGGCCCTTCTTCACGTGTTCTGGGCTCGAGTAAGGACTGGTATTAGTTCCTGGGATCCTCGCGAGGCTAGTGTGATGCTTGGCAAGGTTTCAGAATGGCTGCAATTCGGGTTTGCTCGTGCCCTAGTTGTGTAAAGTTTTTGTAACTTTGAAAACCTTGTTCCTTGTCCTCCAAAATTCGTCCCCTCATGGCTGCAAGTGTTGGTGTTTATATATGTGATGAATTAGGGTTAGATATTTGGAAATAAATCATATGATTGATGAGAAAATATTTGATTGGAAATATAATGCAATCTTTCTATTTTAGCTTCATTCTCTTTTCAATTTCTTTTTCCACAAATTTTTTGGATAAATTTGGACTTGATTTGGTCAATGAGGGTTTCCCATGATTTTATTTGAATTGTTTTGGATTTTATTTGGTTTTATTTGATTTAATATTGCATTTATTTGAATAAATCCAAATATAAATAAAATAAAACCATAAAATATAATCCAAATAGTCTTTGGGCTTATTTTGATCTTAAAATCACGTGGGTAAACCAAAACCATGGGCCCAATCCTCAAAACATGAATTTTGTCAATTATAGTTTCAAGCATTTCTCAAATTTTTGCTCAACTTGTGCGATTCGTATCTTGCTCAATTTCCCACCCTTTTGAGTGTTATTGGACTTTTTAGAAACCTTGAAGAGTCTTCTAACCAATGCTTTTAGTCCCGTGTCAGAATAATTTTCCATGCTCCTTGTGTGCTCTTTTGAAAAAGATGACTTCTGGTTGACTTTTGAAAAGGACCTATAATGTTTTGATCCATATCTCTCAAATGAAGCATTTTGAGACTTGGCATGTGAGAGACAAAGTTGTAGATAATTCAATTTCCTTCAAATTAAGCTTTGGATTGAAAATTTCTGATGTTCTATGTGAAAGTTATGGCTGGTCAAAGTTCAGTTGACTTTTATGTCAAAAAAACCCTAATTTAGAAACTTTAGGTTTTGTTGATTTCTGAACTTTCCTTGATGAATCATGATCAATCCTTGATAAAATGATGAATGATACTTCATAATGAGGATGCTGGCCAAAAATCATAATTTTTGACTGTGGTTTGACCATAGTGTGACTTTTAGGTCAACTAGTCGATTATTGATCGTTTGAGCAGTTGATTGATCAATCTTGTGAGTCAGAGTTTGAAACTTGGCATGAGGACCCTTTGAAGCATATGAGAAGCCATGGGATCCATTTGAGGTTTCAGAAGTTGATTTTATTTTGAAAAGATCAAAACCCTAGTTCAGAGGCACTTGTTTAGGAGATATGTGTCTTGGAGCTTTATGTATTGATTTGAATTTGTATAAGAGAAATAGTATGGGCAAATTTTGGGGTATGACAGCTGCCCCTGTTCAATTTTCTTAAACCTGAAGATGTAGAGTGGTTTGTATGTCAGTCGGAATCTGAAGGTGGAAGAGGATTGAACACTAGAATACCCAGAAATTTGCCCTAGCTGATGATGAAGGGACTTTTGTCGGAGATGGGCTTGAAGATGCCATCCAGGTGTATGATGGGGATGGGCTTAAAGATGCCATCCAGTAAATCATGCATTAGATTATTTTTGGAGTGTTTGAGAAGTAGTTGTTTGAGCGTTGATCGTGTCATTACTATTCGTAGTAGACGAATTAGATCTTTGAAAGATGATCATGTCTACACCGTTCGTGATGATAGAATTAGATCTCTTGTTGTGTCAGCCCCGTTCGTAGTAGCTGAATTAGACTTTAGAAACAGTTGATCGTGTCCACACCGTTCATGGTAAATGAATTAGACCTTCGAGCGTTGACCGTTACGGAACTGTCCGAGGTTACCGCTTTTAGATTTTGAAAGTTGATCGTTATGGAACCGTCCGAGGTGTCCGCTTTATATTTTAAATGTTAATCATTACGGAACCGTCCGAGGTTTCCGCTTTAGATTTTGAAAAGTTGATTGTTTAAGGAACCGTATGAGGTATCGACTTAAATTTGAAGGTAGATTATTTAAGGTACCGTCCGAGGTATCGACTTAAGTCTGAATGTAGATTGTTTAAGGAATCGTTCGAAGCATCGACTTAAATCTGAGGGTAGATTGTTTAAGGAACCGTCTGAGGTATCGACTTAGATCCGAAGGTAGATCATTAAGGCACCGTCCAAGGTATCGACTTAGATCCAAAGGTAGATCATTAAGGAACCGTCCAATGTATCGACTTAGATCCAAAGGTAGATCATTAAGGAACCGTCCAAGGTATCGACTTAGATCTAAAGGTAGATCATTAAGGAACCGTCCAAGGTATCGACTTAGATCCGAAGGTAGATCATTAAGGAACCATCCAAGGTATCGACTTAGATCCAAAGGTAGATCATTAAGGAACCGTCCAAGGTATCGACTTAGATCCGAAGGTAGATCATTAAGGAACCGTCCAAGGTATCAACTTAGATCCGAAGGTAGATCATTAAGGAACCGTCCAAGGTATTGACTTAGATCCGAAGGTAGATCATTAAGGAACCGTCCAAGGTATCGACTTAGATCCGAAGGTAGATCATTAAGGAACCGTCCAGGGTATCGACTTAGATCCGAAGGTAGATCATTAAGGAACCGTCCAAGGTATCGACTTAGATCCGAAGGTAGATAATTAAGGAACCGTCCAAGTGTTATACCCCAAAATTTGCCCGCATCTTTTTTAGAAAGAAGGCAACATATTTCTGTCTAAAAATTGGGAGTTTCATATAATCTTGGATTTTATTAACATAACAAAAAAACAAAAATAAAAAATTAACTTTAACTGTTGAATTTTCACTTTAACTGTTACGTTAATGCCCGAATAGCCAGTTGACAGTCAAACCCGCTGACAGTGCAATTCTCCGTGTTTTGTACCATCAATCAAATCAATCTTTTGCATTTCAAAATTCCAAGATTTTTGTTCTAGAAGTCTTCTGAACATCACATGATCAGCAGAGACTCAGCACTGCACAAAAATCAGGTACGCTTAACTGTGTCCTACACAAATAGTCCCTAACTAGGGTTTTTGTTTTTTCAGGAGAACAAGTTTTTTGAGACCTCAAATGGATTTCATGGACCTCCATATATCTCAAAGTACCACCATACAAATTTTCAAACTTCAATTCGCTCAGACGCACAGTCAGCAACTCAAACAGTCAACAGACGACCAATTTGACCGAAAAGTCAACAGACAGTCAAAAATGAAATTTTTTGTCAATATCCAGATTTTGTCAAAAGATTCATCATTTGATCATTGGTTGGTCATAATTCATCAAAGAAAGATCAAAAATCAACAAAATCCTAAGTTTCAAAATTAGGGTTTTCTCCTAAAAAGTCAACTGAACTTTGACCGGCCATAACTCTCTCCTTGTCCATTCAAAAAAATCCAACCAAAGCTTGTTTTGAAGGAAATTCAATTATCTTTCAAATGCAATTGATCCCATGGTCATTGGATTCACCATTTGAAAAATATGAGCTCAGACATTACAGGTCATTTTCAAAGTCAACAAAAAGTGGTTTTTTGTCAAAGGCCATAACATCAAGATAACTTCTCCAAATGAAAAAAAGTTTCCAAAGTGGCTTGTAGAGGACATCTTGAGGTTTCTAAAAAGTACAAGAACTCCTTCATATGATCAAAATTGAGGGATTTATGCCTTGTTAAAGTTGGCTATTTTTTGGGAAAATGCATGAAATCAACATTGATCAAAAATGTTTTTTTTCCAAAAGGGGCCAAGTTTTCATGATCCAAACATGTTCCCAATAATGTTAAGGGCATCCCACAACCAACCTAAGGCCCATAACATTTTTATTTCTTTTTTGGTTTAATTTTATTACATTTAAAATTAAATTGAAAAAGAAATGGTGAAGGATAATGATACATAGCTTTGTTCTTAAGCTAAAGCCATCAAAGTTGATTCAACTCTGCAGCATGAAGGTACATAGCAGGCCTAGGGCAAGAGGGTGAAGAAAAATCAAGCCATGGTTGCTTGAATTCAAAGCTTTATATTATTTAAAAAGTCAAAAAATTCAAAGGAACTTAATGCTTGTTAGCTTAAGATTTAAGTACCTCCATGGCCTATAAATGGAGTAGAACACTTCAGTAACAAAAGAGACACGAATTCTGAACAAACTCATGCTTGTAACACTCTTGTAACAACTTGAAATATTCAAGGAAATTTAAATTTCGAATTTTGAGTTTAAGCCATTCTCAATCCAAACTAAACACTCAAACACGTTCCTCAAACATCCCTGAACATAACCAAATCAATTTCGAGTCTCAAAACCCCTCAAATCAATACTCAGAAGTCACGGTTTGTTCAAACAAAAACTTACCAAAATCTCATCATACACGCATATTTAGCACGATGTAATCATATATTTGAACTTGGTTTGTGTTAGAACAAGATTTGTTCTGATCAATATTCTTAGTTGTGATGATAACAAGGATATGAATTTTGGATGAGATAATGTGGTACTCTAATACACTGCAATTTCCCTTTTCAGGAAATATATAAAGAGTATGCACAAATCAGCGCTCAGAAGCTTTGACTCAGAAGGTTCAGCATGCAACATCAGAACATGGTCTGGCAAGACATCAGAAGATGGTCAAGCAGAATCAGAACATGGGTCTATGAAAGCATCAGAAGAACTTGAGATCAGAAGCAGAAGCACTGAAGTTCTCATGGTATCACGCTCAGAAGCACTTCAAGGTCAGAAGACAAGAAGATGCTCTGCACCAAGCTGTTTGACTCTGATGATATTCAAACATCGTATACACAAACATCAGATCAGAAGCAAGTACAAGATGGCAGGCTACGCTGACTGACAAAAGGAACGTTAGAAGCTATTAAAGGCAACGTCAGTAGACACAGCATAAACAAGGCTCGAGGTAGTTGACAAAAGAGTGAAACATTAAATGCAATGCTGTACGGAATACGCAAAGCATTAAATGCTCCCAACGGTCATCTTCTCAAGTGCCTATAAATATGAAGTTCTAATGAGAAGCAAGGTTACCGATTCTGACGAATACTGTGAATACACACTTGCTGAAACGCTGTTCAAATCAAAGCTCACAAACTTCATCTTCATCAAAGCTCACTACATTGCTGTTGTAATATATTAGTGAGATTAAGCTTAAACTTTAAGAGAAATATCACTGTTGTGATTATAGCTTTTCAGAAGCATTGTAATACTCTTAGAATTGATTACATTAATTTGTAAGTAACTAGAGTGATCAAGTGTGATCAGGATACTCTAGGAAGTCTTAGCTTGTGTCTAAGCAGTTGTAACTAGAGTGATCACGTGGTGGTCAGGATACTCTAGAAAGTCTTAGCTTGTGTCTAAGCAATTGTTCCTGGAGTGATCAGGTTGTGATCAGGATACTCTAGAAGACTTAGTCGCGGACTAAGTGGAAAACCATTGTAATCTGTTGAGATTAGTGGATTGAATCCTCAGGTGAGGTAAATCACTCCAAGGGGGTGGACTGGAGTAGTTTAGTTAACAACGAACCAGGATAAAAATAACTGTGCAATTTGTTTTTATCGTTCAAGTTTTTAGACTACACTTATTCAAACCCCCCCCCCCCTTTCTAAGTGTTTTTCTATCCTTCAATTGGTATCAGAGCGCCGGTTCTAAGGTGCAAGCACTTAACCGTGTTTAGAAAAGATTCAGGAAGAGAAAAACGCTTCAATAAAAGATGGTTGGTGAAATTCCAACAGACCCACCTGCATCTACATCTGGCTCTGCTGAGCAATACAATGGTAACAATGGTTATACTAGACCACCAGTATTTGATGGTGAAAACTTTGAATACTGGAAAGATAAACTGGAAAGATACTTCCTTGGTCTAGATGGTGAACTATGGGATCTTCTGATGGATGGTTACAAACATCCAGTGAAAGCTAGTGGTGTAAGGCTTACAAGGCAAGAAATGAATGATGATCAGAAGAAGCTTTTCAAGAATCATCATAAATGTAGAACTGTTTTGCTGAATGCTATCTCTCATGCTGAGTATGAGAAGATATCTAACAGGGAAACGGCCTATGATATATACGAGTCATTGAAAATGACCCATGAGGGAAATGCTCAAGTCAATGAGACTAAAGCTCTTGCTCTAATCCAGAGATATGAAGCCTTCAAGATGGAGGATGATGAAAACATTGAGAAGATGTTCTCAAGATTTCAAACGCTAACTGCTGGATTAAGAGTTCTGGATAAAGGCTACACCAAGGATGATCATGTAAAGAAGATTATCAGAAGCTTACCCAGAAGATGGGGTCCAATGGTAACAGCATTCAAGATTGCCAAGAATCTGAATGAAGTTTCTTTGGAAGAGCTTATCAGTGCCTTGAGAAGCCATGAAATAGAGCTGGACGCAAACGAGCCTCAAAAGAAAGGTAAGTCTATTGCATTAAAATCTAATGTTAAAAAATGCACTAACACTTTTCAGGCTAAAGAAGAAGAGTCTGAAGAATCAGAATCAAAAGAAGAAGATGAACTGTCCATGATCTCCAGAAGGGTAAACCAACTCTGGAAGAGCAAGCAAAGGAAGTTCAGAGGCTTCAGAAGTTCAAAGAGATTTGAACGAGGAGAATCTTCTGGTGACAGAAGATCTGACAAGAAGAAGGCTATCTGCTATGAGTGCAATGAGCCTGGACACTTCAAGAATGAATGTCCAAAACTTCAGAAGGAGAATCCCAAGAAGAAGTTTCATAAGAAGAAAGGTCTTATGGCAACATGGGATGATTCTGAATCAGAATCAGAATCAGACTCTGAAGGAGAGCAAGCCAACTTCGCGCTGATGGCTACAGAAGATGATGGATCAGAATCTACATCAGAATCAGATTCTAAAGAGGTATTTTCTGAACTATCTTGAGAAGAGTTAGTTTCCAATTTAACAGAACTTCTGGAACTCAAGGCTCATCTTAGTATCAAATACAAAAAGCTGAAGAAGCAGTTTGAATTTGAGACTAAGAAGCTGGAAGTGGAAAATTCTGAACTGAAGGAAAAAGTTTTAAATCTATCCAAAGATAGTGGATCTCCTTCTGAAACAGAAAAATCCATTCCGAGTCTCAATCATATTCTGAAAGAATATGACTCGAGCTTTAGAAAGTTCTTATCTAGAAGTATTGGCAGAAGTCATCTTGCTTCTATGATATATGGACTTTCTGGAAACAGAAGGTTTGGTTTTGGCTATGAGGGTGATACCTCACATAAATTTGAACCTATTGATGATCTGAAGATCACATACAAGCCATTGTATGATCAATTCAAATATGGCCATGCACATGATATTAGGCTCACTTCACATGCACAGAGTTTTAACACTGTTCACACCAAGAAGCATGTGACACATCCTAAGAAATATCATGCTGACAAACCTAAAGAATATCATGTGTTTCCTCCTGTTAAATATTATGCTAAACCCAAGTTCAATCAGAACTTGAGGAAAACTAACAAGAAAGGACCCAAGAAATTGTGGGTACCTAAGGAAAAGATTATTCCTATTGCAGATATCCTTGGCTGCAAAGAAGACAAAGCACAACATGTCATGGTACCTGGACTCTGGATGCTCGCGACACATGACAGGAAGAAGGTCTACATTCCAAGGCCTGGTGCTTAAACCAGGTGGAGAAGTCAAGTTTTGAGGAGATCAGAAGGGCAAAATCATTGGCTCTGGAACCATAAGTCTTGGTAACTCTCCTTCCATAACTAATGTACTTCTTGTAGAAGGATTAACGCATAACTTATTGTCCATAAGTCAATTAAGTGACAATGGTTATGATATAATCTTCAATCAAAAGTCTTGCAAGGCTGTAAGTCAGAAGGATGGCTCAATCCTATTTACAGGCAAGAGAAAGAACAACATTTATAAGATTGATCTTTCAGATCTTGAGAAGCAGAAGGTGACATGCCTTATGTCTGTTTCTGAGGAGCAATGGGTATGGCATAGAAGATTAGGTCATGCTAGTTTGAGAAAGATTTCTCAGATTAACAAACTAAATCTGGTCAGAGGACTCCCAAATCTGAAATACAAATCAGATGCTCTTTGTGAAGCATGTCAGAAGGGCAAGTTCTCCAAACCTGCATTCAAATCTAAGAATGTTGTGTCTACCTCAAGGCCGTTAGAACTCTTGCACATTGATCTGTTTGGCCCAGTCAAAAAAGCATCTGTTAGAGGAAAGAAATATGGATTAGTCATCGTTGATGATTATAGCCGCTGGACATGGGTAAAGTTCTTAAAACACAAGGATGAGTCTCATTCAGTGTTCTTTGAATTCTGCACTCAGATCCAATCTGAGAAGGAGTGCAAGATCATAAAGGTTAGAAGTGATCATGGTGGTGAATTTGAGAACAAATTCTTTGAGGAGTTCTTCAAAGAAAATGGCATTGCTCATGATTTCTCTTGTCCTAGAACTCCACAGCAAAATGGAGTTGTAGAGCGAAAGAATAGGACTCTACAAGAAATGGCCAGAACCATTATATGGCTAAGCATTTCTGGGCAGAAGCAATAAACACTGCGTGTTACATTCAGAATAGAATCTCTATCAGACCTATTCTAAATAAGACTCCTTATGAATTGTGGAAGAACAGAAAGCCCAACATTTCATATTTCCATCATTTTGGATGTGTATGTTTTATTCTGAATACTAAAGATCATCTTGGTAAGTTTGATTCTAAAGCACAAAAATGTTTCCTTCTTGGATATTCTGAACGCTCTAAAGGCTACATAGTATACAATACTGAAACATTGATTGTAGAAGAATCAATCAATATCAGGTTTGATGATAAGCTTGGTCTTGAAAAACCATAGCAGTTTGAGAATTTTGCAGATTTTGATATTGATATATCAGAAGCTGTAGAACCAAGAAGTAAAGCTGCAGAAGCTGGCAGTCTCAGAAGCAATGGATCAGAAGATCAAGTTGCTGCATCTTTAGAGAATCTCAGGATTTCTGAAGAGCCAACAGTCAGAAGATCACCCAGACTTGCATCAACTCATTCAAAAGATGTGATTCTTGGGAAGAAAGACGATCCCATCAGAACAAGGGCATTCCTTAAGAACAATGCAGACTGTTAATTAGGTCTTGTTTCTTTGATCGAGCCAACTTCTGTTGATCAAGCTCTAGAAGATCCAGACTGGATAATTGCCATGCAAGAAGAACTCAATCAGTTTACAAGGAATGATGTATGGGACTTGGTTCCTAGACCAAAAAGATTTAACATCATCGGCACTAAGTGGGTATTCAGAAACAAGCTAAGCGAGAAGGGAGAAGTGGTAAGAAACAAAGCCAGACTGGTTGCTCAGGGCTATAGTCAGCAAGAAGGGATTGACTACACAGAAACCTTTGCACCAGTGGCCAGGTTAGAATCTATTCGTCTATTAATTTCTTTTGCCACTCAACACAACATCACTCTTTATCAGATGGATGTCAAGAGTGCCTTCTTAAATGGTTATATAGATGAAGAAGTTTATGTCCATCAACCTCCTGTTTTTAAGACTCCATGTCTCCAAATCATGTTTTTAAATTAAAGAAATCATTATACGGATTGAAGCAAGCTCCGAGAGCTTGGTATGAACGTTTAAGTTCTTTCCTTCTGGAAAATGGTTTCACTAGAGGAAAAGTGGACACTACTCTCTTTTGTAAAACCTTTAAAAAGGATATTTTAATATGTCAAATATATGTTGATGATATCATCTTTGGAACATCTAATGCTACACTTGGAAAGGAGTTTGCTGAGTCTATGCAGGCTGAATTTGAAATGAGCATGATGGGAGAACTCAAGTATTTCCTTGGGATTCAAATCAACCAAACTTCTGATGGAACCTATGTTGATCAAACGAAGTATGTGAAAGAACTTCTGAAGAAGTTTAATCTTTCTGAAAGTAAAGAAGCCAAAACTCCTATGCATCCAACATGTGTCTTAGGTAAGGATGAGGTAAGTAAGAAGGTAGATCAGAAGTTGTACAGAGGTATGATTGGTTCTCTTCTATACCTAACTGCTTCTAGACCTGACATTCTCTTCAGTGTTTGCTTGTGTGCTAGATTCCAATCAGATCCAAGAGAATCTCATTTAACTGCTGTTAAGAGAATTCTGAGGTATCTGAAAGGTACTACTAATGTTGGTTTAGTCTACAGAAGATCCAAAGAATACAACTTAGTAGGATTCTGTGATGCTGACTATGCTGGAGATAGAATTGAAAGAAAGAGTACTTCTGGAAGTTGTCAATTTCTTGGACGTCATCTGATCTCATGGTACAGCAAGAAGCAAGCTACTATTGCCCTCTCAAAAACAGAAGCAGAATATGTTGCTGCTGCTGGTTGTAGCACACAAATACTCTGGATGAGAAGTCAGCTAGAAGATTATCAGATATATGAGAGTAACATTCCTATCTTCTGTGATAATACTTCTGCTATATGATTATCAAAGAATCCTATCTTACATTCAAAAGCTAAACATATTGAGATTAAACATCATTTCATAAGGGACTATGTTCAGAAGGGCGTTATATCTTTAAACTTTGTGGATACAGACCATCAATGGGCTGATATCTTTACAAAACCCCTTGCTGAAGATAGGTTTAAGTTCATTCTGAAGAATATCAGTATGGACTTGTGCCCAGAATGAGAGGATGAGAAGATCTTTGTATGAGTACCTTCTGAAATGTGGTAAGACTAGGCAGCCATAAGAAGTTCTGAGTTTAATCGATTAGAAGTAATGATCCTGTTATTACTAACGTTTCATTGTCTAAGTTGATTCAGAAGCTCTTTTAAAGCAAAACAGCTGTCACCAGTCTCTCCAGAAAATGAACACGTATTCACTATCTCTGGAAAAGCATGTGTGCAGTTGAGGGGACGTCTACTTAGGTAACTGTGTTAATCACTTCATTTGTCAGAAATCTCTCTCCTCATGTCACGTAACATTAAATGCCATTCATCATTTCAGTTTATTTTTTTTTATACTCTTCAAACGTTTCATTTCCCTCTTATATTTCTCTCTCTTGCATTCAGTTTCTTTTTCTCTCCCATTATCTGCATTTCGCATAAACCCTAGTTTATTCATCTTCAACCTAGCATTCACCATGAATCCGCCTTCAAGTTCCTCTCAACGAGCATTCAACAGACAAGAGGTTTCTCCACTGAAAACTTGCTCCATTCCTCAACCAGTAATGGAAGTTTTGTGTAAATCTCATGTGGACGCTGATGATTTGGGTGCTCATGGTTTCAACCCAGATGCGAAGGCGAAGGCTCAAGGGTGGTCGATCTATTTGAATAGAACGGTTGGAAGGGTTGATTGGTTCCAAGTTCAGAAACAAATCTCGGGGATCGCCTACATTGATTTCAAGATGGATCTCACAAGAGACTCAAGATTCCAAGAAGTCTCAAGCCAGATCTCTTCTGTGATGCTGTTATCAACATTTATCCAAAGGAAGAAGACTTTCTTGAGATATTGGATGAAGTTAAGCATCATGTACTTGACTTCTATGTTAAGGGAAAGCCCCGTTTGAGACATTAGCTTTCTTCCTGTGAACTGTCTCTCACTTCCTCCTTGGATTCATGTATTCTCTTCCCGTAGAGCTTCTCGTCTGGACATGCATGCAGTGTCTCAAGCTCTTATGGCTAGACAAACTGAGAACTACGTAGGGATTCATGTTATTTTAGCTAAGATTATGTCTAAGCTAGGGTTGTAGTCCTTGAGTCCTTGTAGTTTTCTTTACTTGCAGCATACTTTTGTTTGCATATTTTTTTTGTGTAACTCTGTTTGTTTGATCAATAAAAAGTTCTTTTGTTTGTCATTTTCTTCTTCTGCATCTTTTATGTTTTTGATGTTATGACAAAAAGGGGGAGAAAATGGTGATAAATGATCTGATTAATATTATCAGTTACCGGGTAAAAAGGCCCCACATTTCTAACAGAACTTGCAAAGTTCTATGGTTTTGTGGTGGTCGTTTTCTTTACCTCCCCGTTTCACTTGGGAGGACAGCACGCTAAACCCTTCACGCGAAATTTGGAAGGAGAATGCGCCCGTGGTGGGATGAATTTTATTTCAGTTCTTCCTACGATATCACACGAACTTTCTTATTTGTCCTACGAGTAGGAAAGGGGAAAAAAGATCTCAACTAAACCCTAGGAGTTTGCTAAGTGTGGGGATATCACCTAGACTAGAAATTCTGGAGTCCGGGGGGTCGGTTATACATAGGGAAGTGTTTAAAAACCCTACATATCTGTAGTTGACCGGTAAAATAGCAAGTGTACTATTTTCTACCGATGTAGTTATTAAAGTGGAAGTTATCCAAGTATCGATCACAAGGACTGCTGTGGCAATATAAGTTTTGACAGTAATTCAATTGAACAAAAAGCACATGGGGTTGTTTTGATTGGTTTGTTAAAGATTAAACTAAGTTGAAATAAGCAATATTTAAAAACGAGATTTTGTAATAAAATAAGAGAAAACATGCTAGGGTAGATGTATGAACCGCCTTGTAATTCGTATGACCGCTATTTCATGAAAGATTCGTTTGTATGAGTAAGTAACAATTCTTAAAAGTTATTTTCCCTAATTCCTTAGCGGAAAATCATATGGTACATAAATTATGTTTTAATTCCTTAACAACCTAACTTTGTACCAAGAACCATGTTCATGTAATCAAGAATGGATGATCACAATAGTTAAACCCTTACTCCTAAGCGATTCACTAATAGTGTTATAATTCAAAAAGCATAACGTGGTTTGTCCGACCTAACGTTAACCGTAAATCAAGAATCTATTTTCCAATAGATAAAAGCATTAGACACTTTGAATATAAACTTAACTCATAAAACTTCAAAATCATAAAATAACGGTAATTCGATTCATTACATACTAGCAATTCAGGGACATCCCCCTACCATAAAAATGTTTAGCTACTCATAATAATGAAGAAAACAACAAAGGTAATCGTGAACATTACAAGAGATGAGGATTTCTTCAATCTTCAATTGCTTCCGCTCTTGAAGATCTCCCTTTTCCAAACCCTTGATTGCTCTTCTCTCCTTCGTAGAAAATCTCCAATATGATCCAAGATCCACAATCCTTCTCAGAATTAGGTTTTAGTACTGCTGATTCAAGTTCAAAACATGCGAAAAGTCCACTCTACCCTTAATGAACTCGGAGCCCTAAAAAATAGAAAATTGGAAAAATTGCTCGCGCCTGCCAACACGGGCCGTGTCCTGTGACACGGGCACCCGTGTTGGCCCTCTGTCCATGTTATTTTCAAAATTTCCCCCCAGGCTTCCTGACACGGGCAGTGTCACGTGACACGGGTACCCGTGTCAGGCCACTGTTTTACATGTTTTCTTTGCTTTCCCCTAGGCTTCCTGACACGGGCAGTGTCACGTGACACGGGTACCCGTGTCAGGCCACTGATTTCTCCATTCTTTTGTTTCTTCTCCTGCTTCCTGACACTGGCCGTGTCCTGTGACACTGGTACCCGTGTCAGGCCACTGTATGCACCAAATCTTCACTTTTTCTTCGATTCATCTTTGTTCAGCCCTGCATTCTTCTCATGGACTTAAACGCATAAACCTGAAACACAATCACTACCAAAAACAAGCATCAAAGCATCTTAAAAACATGAGTTCTTAGCATCAAAACAAAACACACAACTTAAATGAAACTTTCAAAATAAGAACGAAAACTATAAAAGACGGGCCATTGTGTTACCGAATTGACGAGATTTATGCCAAGAGATTGATGAAAACACCATACAAATTGGTGACCGATCACAACCCCAAACTTAGCTCGTTGCTTGTCCTCAAGCAATGCCTGAGACATCAAACAGAGGTCACCCCTAAATTGATGCTTCCACAATACAACCGTGTTTTTCACAACTCGACTTCCACCATTCCGGTCAATCATGCTAGCTTTTACTCCCCGAATTTTCCGCTCCACTTTCATGTTAAAATTCTCCTTCACCTGTAAGCTTTTTCACACTTCTCACCAAGTCTCTCACGGTTAAAAGCAATTCACTCATAAATCACGATATGCAATATCAACTTTTAAATTTGAACAAATTCTACTTTCATACACAAAAACTTTGCACACACTTTTTGAGGTCTTCGGGTTGAAACGGGGCTTAGGACAGGTGGGATAAACAAGGAAACGGATACAAAAAGGTTTTGGGGGCTCGGCAATCATGTTGTCTTTCTTGTTATTGTGCTCATTTTAGTACGATGTGGTTTAATCATTGACTCTTGACTTCACTCACTTATTCGAGTGTTTCAAATGTAACCAAGTCATTTAGTCAGGACAAGTGTGTTTTGGTGAGTTCTATAATTTTTTTTTTCTTTTCTTCTCTTTTTTTTTTTTCACTTGCCCTTTTTGTATCACCACCCCAAACTTAGAATTTTTCACAACTTTTTCATCCACCACGTTTATGCCGAGCACGGGTAAAAGGGAATATTTATTTTTTCGTTTGGCCAAGGGGTAATATATGCGGGTTTTTAAAAACA
Source organism: Vicia villosa (assembly GCF_029867415.1). Taxonomy (NCBI): domain Eukaryota; kingdom Viridiplantae; phylum Streptophyta; class Magnoliopsida; order Fabales; family Fabaceae; genus Vicia; species Vicia villosa. The sequence goes on along the minus strand of NW_026706669.1, from coordinate 14,879 downwards.
AACAAGGGATAAAGGCTCAAAGAGGTTTGCAAATGGTAAACATGAATCAGGGATGGCTAAAAAGGCTCAAGGGGAAACACAAAAAAAAAAACGTGCCTCAGTGTGTGTTATCAGGTAGTGTCATATGAATAGAACTTACGCAAATTCAAAGTGATAAAGTCATACCTGACTACTCTCTCATGATGATAAATGTCTGGCTTTTTATGATCTCACCATGTTGGGCATAGCTTACAGGATCCAGAGTGCTTATTGTGTAATGTCGCTTCTTTTCCGGTTCGTATGTACCAGCTTTCAATCTCAGACCAGTGTCATCGAGTTGCGTCCAACTATTTTTTTTCAGTTGTATCAACTTTCAGGGGTGCCTCGGGTGCAAGCTTGGGTTGGATCTTTCATCCACTCGGTACTGGTTCACCTCTCTTTGACACAATCATCGTCCTTCTGCAACACAATGTTCCTTCAAGCAAACTAATTAAAACAGAACGAAAAACTTAGCAAATACTGAAAATAAAAACTGAATGCAATAAAACCCCCCCACACTTGAACCAAACATTGACCTCAATGTTTAAATTCAAGATAGTGAGGGTGAACTCACAGAGGGTACTGCAACTCCAGCTGCCGCTTCCTAGCTTTCACCGGAGAGACCCATTTTTTTTCTTCTGAAAACAAAACAAAAAGTAAACCGCATTATTAAAACCGTGGGTTGCCTCCCACGAAGCGCTTCGTTTAACGTCGCATGGCTCGACGGTCCAATACCCTTTATTAAGGAGGGTACTTCCTCCTCCAAACTTGGTTGCTTGTCACTTCCGTAACCACAACCTTATGAAGTCGAGAAGTATGGACCACTTTTCTCTTCAAGTTACTACCCACTTTCATCTTCTCACCTCTACTTTCCCCTATTTTCTTCTTCTTGATTTCTTGAATTACCGCAGGAATTTTTATAGGTGTATGAGCTGAGGCCACCTTAGAGATGATACTTGAAACTTTTTCGGGATGGTGTGGACTTCTTCTGGCTCCCTCACTTCTGATCATACCAACTTTAGATTGATTATTCCTACCAGCAGCTTCTTTTTTGACTTCTAACACCTTCAGTGTTACCTCCTCATCAAATGATTTAACTACGAGTTCCCCTTTTTCAATATCCAAATTGCAGCGACTAGTAAGCAAAAAGGGTCGCCCAAGAAGGATTGGAGTCTCTTCATCCTCAGGAATGTCCATGATGTGGAAATCAACTGGGTAAACAAACTTGTCAATCTCTACCATTACATCTTCGACTATCCCATATGACTTCTTAATAGTGTGATCAGCGAATTGCAACTTTGTTTCACTCTCGCTTATTTTTCCAATCTCCAGCTTTTTGAAGATGGACAATGGCATCAGACTCACACTAGAACCAGAATCAATTAGCACCTTTTTGAACACTCTGTCATTTATGGTGCACGGTATTGCCACCACTCCAGGGTCTTTCTTCTTAATGGGGATCTTCCTTGCTGGCGAGACTCTACCACACTTTTCAGTCACAATTTCTGTTTCATCTCCCACTTGTCTTTTCTTAGAAATTACCTCTTTCATAAATTTCTTGTATAAAGGCATATTCTCAAGTGCTTCAAAGAAAGGTAAGTTAATCTCTAACTTCTTGAACATTGCAGCAAACTTCTCAAAATCCTTCTCTTTCGAATCCTTCTTCGCCACTCTAGAGGGGAATGGTAATTTGACCACCGGTTTAGTTTCTTTCTTATTTTTCTCTTCTAGTGGCTTAACCGGTGATATCACTACTTCAGGCTCTTTTGGATTTTCTCTAATTTCTAGATCTACCTCTATGACTAAGTTGTCATCTATCCCTTCCTCTTCTTCAGGCTCTGGCGCTTTCTGACTTCTTGTTGTAACAACATTAATTTTTTCTTGGTTTTTTGGATTTGCCACAGTTGAGCTGGGAAGAGTACCTTGTGCATGTAGAGTGAGATGTTGTGCTATCTGACCCACTTGAACTTCCAGATTTTTGATTGAAGCTGTTGTGTTCCTATGGTTGTTTCTTGTCTCTTCTTGAAACTGGGAACATTGTCCGGCCAATCTCTCAATAGCTACTTCCCATTCTGCCTTTTGAGGAACTTGTTGTTGATCTTTCCATGAGAAGTTTGGATGATTCTTCCATCCCGGATTATAGGTGTTAGAATAAGGATTGTTCTGCTTCAAGAACTTGATTTCTTCAATTTGTTGAGGAGTTGCAAAACAATACACAGTTTGGTGAGGACCATTACAAATCTCACAACTCACCGTCTGAGCCGGTTGAACTTGAGCCACAGTTTGAGTCTCAACAGTCATCTTCTTGAGTCTTCTCTCGACTTCAGCTGCAATTTGGTCTTCCATTTTCACAACTTGTTCTGGTAACTTCAAATCAATTTTTCCCTCCGGTTGGCTCATGGTTCGATCATACAATTCAAGATACTCATTAGCAGCAATTGCCTCTATGATCCTTTTCATAACTGTGGCTGTAGCAAAATTGGTTGAACCACCAGCAGCGGTATCAATAAGCTGCTTTGTCTTGAGTCGCAACCCATTTACGAAATTCTGCATCTGCTCGGTAGCGTCCATGTTATGAGTAGGACATGCAGTCAAACACCTTTTGAACCTCTTGTATGCATCCCCCAATGATTCCCCCTCTTTTTGTTTGAAATTGACAATATCGTATCTTTTTCGGATAAACACCGACGCAGGAAAATATTCATTGAGGAATGCCGTTTCCATCTCTTGCCATGTCGTGATACTTGCAGCCGGAAGTGAGTAAAACCACTCCTCTGCGTCATCAGTAAGTGTAAACGGGAACATAACAAGTCTCTTGGCTTCCTCTGAATGACCTTCGATCTTCAACGAAGTTGTCGTAGTGAGAAATCTCTGAAGATGCTTATTTGCATCCTCGTTTATTCTTCCGGAGAACGGCTTGCCCTCAAACTGGCGAATGGTGGATGGATGCAATTGAAAATGTGCCACATTCACGGGTTGATTAACAATAGTCATCCGGTTGGGGTGAGCGTTTGCCCCTCCATAGTCCCCTAACAATCTCTCTGCAGGAGGTTGATTTCCAGCCATGTTAACTGGTTCCTGAACTACCTCCCTGTCAAAATCAGAGTCGCTGTGCTCCGAATGCACAGACACTTCGTCGTCGCTTTCCTGATGTGGAACACTAAGACTTGCACTTGGTGCTGCCAGTCTTTCAATTCTTGCCTTGCGGCGTCTCTCGTGCAGAGCTCTTTCTGGTTCTGTGTCAAAGGAAAATTTAGCTGAGGTCTGACCTCGCATAAACAGTTAGACAACAGTTAGAACAGATACAAAACTGCAATGAAATTAAAATAACGGATAAAAATAAAATTTTGGTCGCAGAGCAACAAAATTTCAATTGACTTAAAGTTCAGCTTATAGCTTGGCAGTCCCCGGCAACGGCGCCAAAAACTTGACCGGTAAAATAGCAAGTGTACTATTTTCTACCGATGTAGTTATTAAAGTGGAAGTTATCCAAGTATCGATCACAAGGACTGCTGTGGCAATATAAGTTTTGACAGTAATTCAATTGAACAAAAAGCACATGGGGTTGTTTTGATTGGTTTGTTAAAGATTAAACTAAGTTGAAATAAGCAATATTTAAAAACGAGATTTTGTAATAAAATAAGAGAAAACATGCTAGGGTAGATGTATGAACCGCCTTGTAATTCGTATGACCGCTATTTCATGAAAGATTCGTTTGTATGAGTAAGTAACAATTCTTAAAAGTTATTTTCCCTAATTCCTTAGCGGAAAATCATATGGTACATAAATTATGTTTTAATTCCTTAACAACCTAACTTTGTACCAAGAACCATGTTCATGTAATCAAGAATGGATGATCACAATAGTTAAACCCTTATTCCTAAGCGATTCACTAATAGTGTTATAATTCAAAAAGCATTAACGTGGTTTGTCCGACCTAACGTTAACCGTAAATCAAGAATCTATTTTCCAATAGATAAAAGCATTAGACACTTTGAATATAAACTTAACTCATAAAACTTCAAAATCATAAAATAACGGTAATTCGATTCATTACATACTAGCAATTCAGGGACATCCCCCTACCATAAAAATGTTTAGCTACTCATAATAATGAAGAAAACAACAAAGGTAATCGTGAACATTACAAGAGATGAGGATTTCTTCAATCTTCAATTGCTTCCGCTCTTGAAGATCTCCCTTTTCCAGACCCTTGATTGCTCTTCTCTCCTTCGTAGAAAATCTCCAATATGATCCAAGATCCACAATCCTTCTCAGAATTAGGTTTTAGTACTGCTGATTCAAGTTCAAAACATGCGAAAAGTCCACTCTACCCTTAATGAACTCGGAGCCCTAAAAAATAGAAAATTGGAAAAATTGCTCGCGCCTGCCAACACGGGCCGTGTCCTGTGACACGGGCACCCGTGTTGGCCCTCTGTCCATGTTATTTTCAAAATTTCCCCCCAGGCTTCCTGACACGGGCAGTGTCACGTGACACGGGTACCCGTGTCAGGCCACTGTTTTACATGTTTTCTTTGCTTTCCCCTAGGCTTCCTGACACGGGCAGTGTCACGTGACACGGGTACCCGTGTCAGGCCACTGATTTCTCCATTCTTTTGTTTCTTCTCCTGCTTCCTGACACTGGCCGTGTCCTGTGACACTGGTACCCGTGTCAGGCCACTGTATGCACCAAATCTTCACTTTTTCTTCGATTCATCTTTGTTCAGCCCTGCATTCTTCTCATGGACTTAAACGCATAAACCTGAAACACAATCACTACCAAAAACTAGCATCAAAGCATCTTAAAAACATGAGTTCTTAGCATCAAAACAAAACACACAACTTAAATGAAACTTTCAAAATAAGAACGAAAACTATAAAAGACGGGCCATTGTGTTACCGAATTGACGAGATTTATGCCAAGAGATTGATGAAAACACCATACAAATTGGTGACCGATCAGTAGTACTCTACAGGAACCTTCTCTGTGTCATTTGTGATTGTGTTTGCTGCTAATGATTGGGAAAGTTTCTCCTTTGTGTTAGCAGAAGGAATTGATTTGATTTGAAAAGACAGACAGATAGACAGACTGACTATTTTTGGTATTTTATTAGCTCGCTGAGATTCCTTGTGAACCTCATGCCTACATATCCCTAGTGGAAGTCAGAGCTTAATGTAGTTCGGGGAACTAACTAGGGAAATTACTTGTTTTTGGTGTCTTGCTTGAAGCTCAAGGTTGAAGCTTGGAATTAAATCTCTGTTTACAGTAAAGAGACATGAAATCATCTTTACAGAGAGGTATTTGTACTATTCTACCACAAACATTTAAAGGAGTGACAGAATAACTGGATTCATTTCATTCAAGAGGGGAGTCTACTTGGTTGATCAAGTATGACAGCCATCGTGCCTCTAAAATGAAAGAAAGGTGCTCATCCAAATTAGGGAAAGTGTACAAGTCTGGGGATGTGCCAGAGCATGTCTTTCAGAGTCCTAAATGGGAGACTTTGATTGAAATTGAAATTGAAATGTTTGTTTGTTTGAATGTGGTAGAGTAGTAAAAATATCTCTCTATAGAGATAAGCTATGTCTATCTACTGTATAAAAGATTTGACTTTAGCTGGCTTGTATGAGGCCCAAGCTTGAGGCTTTTTGATTGATTAATTAATATTATTGACTCTGGGAGATGACTCCACTGGGAATTAATTACAGGGTATTTTTGTGTTCTGTACAAAGCCCAGAATTGAGGCTGACTCTTATTTAGGGATACTTTATTTGTGTGCCTTGTACAAAGCCCAAGGTTGTGGCTAACTGTTGAGGATAATTGAATGAATGACTATATTTTATGTGCCTTGTACAAAGCCCAAGGTTGTGGCTAACTCTAGCTAGGGAAAACATTATTTTCTGCCTTGTACAAAGCCCAAGGTTGTGGCAGACTCTTAAATAAACTGAGTATGGATGACTCTATGGGGAAAAGATCCTAGGTGTTAGGAATCTTTGACACATGAAAGTATGGTTTATCTGCCTTGTACAAAGCCCAAGGTTGTGGCTACTGAATGATGAAGGACTCACTGGGGAGACTCTATTATCTGCCTTGTACAATGCCCAAGGTTGAGGCTGACTCTTAACAGGGGAGTTTTATTGTTTGGGTGCCTTGTATGAAGCCCAAGGTTGAGGCTAACTGTTTTTGTTGGTTTTGACTCTACTGAGGAGATTTTATTTATTGAAAGACTATTTTTCTTTGGAAGCTAACCCTTTCCAGGGATTTTGACTCAGCTGGTGAATTTGTCTGTTAAAAGACTGACTTTATCATGTTTTTTTTGGAGGCTGACCCTTTCCAGGGGTTTTGACTCTTTTGGGGAAATTATCTCCTAAGAGAAATGAATCTTTATTTTTTTGACATTTTTTATTAATTGACTTTGGAGGCTAACCCTTTCCAGGGGTTTATATTAAAAATGAAAGAATGTGTGGAAGCTAACCCTTTCCAGGGATTTATTGAAATGGAGGTTGATTTTAATTGACTTTGGAGGCTAACCCTTTCCAGGGGTTTTGTTGAAAATGAATGGCAGAAAGATTATCTAATGGAGACTTCTTGTTTAAAGCCCAAGATGAAGGCTGACTCAATGCTGAGGATGACCCAAAGCATGGATCCTAGACTCTGCTAAGGAAGATTGATGAAGATAAGGGTGACAGAGACTGTCCATGTCTCTCATTCCAAAGGTGTACTCAATGCAAAATTGAGACAAACTTAGCTTGTTTAAAGTCTGGTTTAAATTGGAAGAAACTCACCAGGGTAGGCTAAAAGGTGGCTAAAGACCTGTTCCTATGTTTATAAGAAACCTGATGGGTCCTTGTATACAAGCTCAAGAGGAAGCTGGAAATGCTTTTAAGAAGCCTGTGGGTCCTTGTACAAAGCCCAAGAGGAGGCTAATCGAGGGTCCTTGTTATAGCACAAGAGAAAGCTATGTAGTTTTGAACTTATTTTGGCTCTAAGCAAATGGGTAAGAGGTTTCACCGGGAATAATTCCTCTTTGGGTGGATGTGTCCTATTTATTTGGATTCTAAGGTTTTTGCCAAGATGTTTCACCGGGAATAATTCATCTTGGGGGTTTGAACTACAGATCTCTAATTAGGAAAGAGCCTTCACCGGGAAGACATTCTCAATCCTAGGCCATATTCCTATAATATATATATAGTTTAACTGTCCTAGGGTTTATACTTAAACGTAGTTCTAAACTAATATATATATGCACAGTTTATATTTGACAGTAATTTAAATAAAGACTGTAAATTGAAAGCTTGTAAAGCCTAACCTGGATGGAGTGGAGGCCATTGAAGAAGTATGTACAGAGCCTCAACAGTAATTTTTGTTGTTTTGTTGATGACAGTTGAATATATGATAAACAGTTAATGGTTTTTGAAAACAGAAGAAGTGAAGATGGACAAAGGTCACATAGGTATCTGAAGAGTTTCACCGGGAATAATGCCCTTCAAATACCAGAAGAATGTTTTGAAAACAGAAAGAAGATTTTGAAAATACAGTTTTGAAAACAAGCTAAGAAGAGAAGGTTTTTGGGACTTACACTCTATTAGAGGCCCAGTACTTTACAGTACTGGTGTAAAAGCAATTGAAAATGATTTTGAATGATACAAGGTTTTGTTGTTTGAAAACCCTAATCATTTGATTTATTCGGAGATTGAAAACAGTTTTGAGAATTGACAAAAGTCAACTTAATTAAAGTAAAAATAAAGATTTTTACTTAATTAAGAGCTAAACAATTAGGGTTTTATCATAAACTTTATTTACAAAATGATTTAGGTTAAAACAAAGTGAAAATATGTATTAAAGTATTTAAGAAAACACCTAAAACATACTATTTTAAACCTAATAAAAATACATGAAATAAATAATATTTTTATGATTTTTTTGATTATTCACAAAATAGATATGTTAAATAAAAAGTGTGTGAAAAATGAAGTGAAAATGATTTAATTTGATAAGTGAATTAATTATGTGAAGTTGTGAAGAAAATGAAAAGGAAAAGTGATAAAAAAATATTTTGGCCTCACCATGGTTTGAACCCACGCTCTTGAAGCCAACAATCAAAACACACACCAACCAGCCAACGCGCACATGGTGTTATAGAGGGCATTTCATTGCAATATGTGTGTTGTCTAGTGCATAGAGTGGAAAAAAGAAAATAAAATCAAAAGGTCTGAGGCGAGGGGGATTCGAACCCCAGACCTTGGGCATGAGGAGACTAAGAGCGCATGTGTGGCCACTAGGGCAAGTTATTCATTCGTTAAGGAAACGCCTATCATTAAAAATAAAACAAACTTCGCTCAGAGATTTGAAAAATGGCGCCACCCTCCATCTTCGTCTTCAACCTCAAGCTCCATCAATTCAAATTTCTGAACTCTCTCAACTCTCAACCATTTGCAATGATGTAAACATGAAACTTGCTCTAAATTCACTCACGATTCTAAATATGTAACTAATATGAATTAATATTAACTACATCTAACTAATTTACCAGAAATCGTGAAGAACCCTAAAATTTCAAAATCAAATTAAATGACTATACTGAAAGATAAATGGATGATGATAGAGGGTTTTCAATCCTCTGATGATGCTGAACAAGATAGAATCGAGCTATTTCACAAAGAGTACTTAAATTAGAGAAGTGAGGTTCAGAAACTTACCTCTGAAAATGGAGGTCGTGAGGATGATAGAGACCACCTGGGCTTGAATGAATGATCTCAACAGCTTCCCTGAGACTCAATGATGCTAACTGGATGCTTATTGGAGCTTGAATCCTCCTGAATTGCTCTATGGACCTCCCTCGATTTCAGCTTCAAGTGAGCATGGAGGTTGTTGAATTTGGAGTTACAGATGAGCTGCAGCCATCTGGTTAGCTTCACTATGACCTGAGGAGTGTGCCTGGATGATTGGCTTGGCTTGAAACCTCCTGAATTGTTCTGTGGTCCTCCAACTGTAAGTGCTCCAAATGAGAGGTGGAGATGATGATTCTCCACGCCCAGCAGTGTTCCAGAGGTTTGGATCACCTCCAAATTCCTCCCTCAATGTGTTTGAATACTTATTTTCAAAGAGAGAGCTTTGGTTTGAAGAATCCGAGTCTTCTTGCCAAAGGACCTTTGAAAAAACTAAGTATGAAGAAAGAAAAGAGAAAGCAAGAATTATGTTTCTTTGGTGTGTTTTCTGAATGAGAATGAGGCCTCTATTTATAGGCAAATGGATGCAGATCAATTGGCTGTGGTGAGCTTGCTTAGTGTAGTGAGTTTGGTTTCTTAGCCATGAAGAAATTCAAAGAATCTCCAAAATGCAATGATGCATTTTCGGGCTAGCTTCCCCTATCCATTGATCTTGCAGGATCTTAGGGAACATTTCTGATATGTAGCAAGTTTCTATTGGCTTAGGAGAAGATTCCAATTGGTGAATCATTGCTTATCATAAATTCTCAAAAGTAATGATTACATAATCACATGTTCTTGCTTTTGGGAATCTTCTTCAATCTTCATGCCTTGGTGAAAATGAATGCATGGTATTGTTTCAGACATGTTATGGGTCGTGTAGCATCCATTCATGAAGCAAAATGCACAAAATTGCAAAGTTCCAATTTGCACATGACCTATAATTTTACTTCATGAGGCCAACTTTGAACAAGCATAACTCCTAGCTCAAATTGAATTTGGAGAAGGTTGAACACAATTTGGAAAGCCCTAAACATCTACTTCAAATCATTAGTTTATGTCTTCTTCAGAATCATTTGGGAAATTTGTGAAAAATGAGCCCAAAGTTGGATGAAAACTAGGTTAAAACACTTAGAAAAATTTCTAAGTGTTTATGACCTAAACTTCAAAATTTCCAAAACTTCATAAATGGTTGATCTTTTGAAAAAAGTTCCCTTGTAAGATGTTGTTTTATTTTGCAAGATCTACAACTTTCATGTTGGAAGTTTTTTGAGTTGTGTAGGTGAAATTTTGAGTTCTCACCATGCCTTCAAAAACCCTAATTCCCGACTTTTTGTTCCTTGATGAATTTCTTTGAATTTCTTTGGTCAAATGACTTTGACATCCATATATTGATGATATTGATCTTTGAAAATCATTATTTGACCAAAAACCTTAAAAGTCAATGATGATCCTTCACAGTTGACTTTTCCCTAACAAAGTGAATTTTTGGGCTTTTATGTAGAAACAAGATCTTCTCCTCAAATGAATGATGTAAATGGATTATATTGAGGTAGTAGAGATTCTTGAATCATGTCTTGAGTTTTGGATTCATGCCCTGATTAAAAGTCCACTATCTTGGTGAATTAGGTCAAAACCCTAATTTGTCGACCATGTGAAAATAATGACTGTAGACTTTGAATTGAAGTGTGATGTCCGGTGGATCTTGTAATATGAGATATTTGAAGATGATTGATGTCTTTGAATGATCCCCTGAGGTTTTTTAGGGCTTCCCAAATGTGATCCCTGATTTAAGTTCTTGATAGGCTCAAAACCCTAGTTTGGTGACCTGAGTAAACCTGTACTCAGATGACTGGATGTCTAATCAATCATAGATGAGAAAAATGAAGTCCTTGAGCCCCATGATTGTATTAGGGACTAATCCTTGTATTGATTGATCCTTTGCCTGAGCTTTCTTGTCTTTGAGCATCCTCGATTAGATACCAGATGGAGAAGTAACTGCTTTGGGAACTTGTCTTGACCTGATGAAAAATCCTGAAGATATGCCATCTCAGGGGGGTCAAAAATTAGGGTATGACAGATGCCCCTATTTAAGTTTCTTTTATCTGGAGGGAGAGAGATTGATATCTCGATCTTTCCGGCGTAAAAGAGACTTAAATATCGAGGAATGCCCGAATTTTGGGCGCTCCTGAGATGTTGTAATTGATAAAAATCTTTGCATGACTTGATCCCGTTGTCGCACTTGGCGGGGGATGAGGAGACAAACTCCTGCAGAAATACTTGATGTGGATTCTGGCGAATGGATGGCAGTATAGGATGCGCAATCCATCTTCTTTAACTAAGTGTTGATACTTAGAAAAAGGTAAACAACCTCCTCTCGTTCCGGATGTCCAAATCTCGAAACTGGTCTCAGTTGCGTTTGGACAATATCTCAGATAAAGAGAAAATCTCCAAAGGTCTGTTTCCTCATCAAACTTCTTACCAGCACTTGGAGGTAAGATGCCATTTGACGGCTGTAGAGAAACTTCAAAGGTTTGTTTCCTCGTCAAACTCCTTATCAGCGCTTGGAGATAAGATGCCATTTGACGGTAGTAAAGAAACTTCAAAGGTTTGTTTCCTCGTCAAACTTCTTACCAGCGCTTGGAGGTAAGATGCCATTTGACGGCTGTAAAGAAACTTCACCATCTTCCCTTTTGACTTGACGTCTTTGAAAGAATGTCATATGGCCTCATGATCTTTTAAGGGGCTAATGACTTTGTTTGAAGGCGGACGAACTGTTTTCGGGGTGGAAACTGCCATTCGTCGACTGATGCCTGGGGAATCAACGAACTGTTTTCCTAAGAGGAAAACTGCCATTCATCGACTCTGTGGGGAGTTAAACATCCCAGAAACAGACAAACTGTTCGAAGAAACTGCCATTTGTCGATCTCTTGAGTATTTAACAGACAAACTGTCTTTTCTTGGGAAAAGACTGCCATTTGTCGACCCTGTCATGAAAGAAAGTGAGCAAACTGTCTTCTGCTGAAAGAGACTGCCATTTGCTGACTTTGTTATGAAAGAAAGTGAGCAAACTGTCTTCTACTGAAAGAGACTGCCATTTGTTGACTTTGTTATGATAGAAAGTGAGCAAACTGTCTTCTGCTGAAAGAGACTGCCATTTGCTGACTCTGTTATGATAGAAAGTGAGCAAACTGTCTTCTGCTGAAAGAGACTGCCATTTGCTGACTTTGTTATGATAGAAAGTGAGCAAACTGTCTTCTGCTGAAAGAGACTGCCATTTGCTGACTTTGTTGTGATAGAAAGTGAGCAAACTGTCTTCTGCTGAAAGAGACTGCCATTTGCTGACTTTGTTGTGATAGAAAGCGAGCAAACTGTCTTCTGCTGAAAGAGACTGCCATTTGCTGACTTTGTTGGGGAATCTGAATTATCTTCTGGACGAAGACTATCATTCGCTGACTCCGCTGGGGAATCTGAATTATCTTCTGGACGAAGACTATCATTCGCTGACTCCGCTGGGGAATCATTTGTCGATCTGCTGGGAGATTCTGAATTTTTCTTTAACAAGAAGTGGCACCTCTTGACCCTGCTGGGGGAATACCAAACCTCTAGGGAATTCCAAGATGTGAAGCAGACTATCTTATCTGAAGAAGACTGTCGAATGTCGCTCTGCAGGAGATTCTCGGCTGAGGAATTCCAAAAGTGAACAAACTATCTCTTTGAGGGAGACTACCATCTGTTGACTTGCTTGGTGAGATCCTTGCGTATGAATTGTTGTCTCGAAGAAAAAAAAAATTTCTCCGGGACTTGCAGGGGAAACTTGAGCTCATGCCTCAATGACTTAGGCATTCACAGGATCAAAGCCTGATTCGGCTATGCAATTATGATGTAATGTATGCATGAATATTATGACAATGATAAAATGTAAAGTGAATGTGAATAGAATTGTCGCGGATGGAAAATCCTAAGATACGACTTGAATTCTTGTTGATCAGAAGATGTCCTTTTCTTGGAGTTCGAACTCTGTTGGGAACATCTGGTTATCAGTTGTCCGCTGTCCGAAGTAAGTAATATGAATTGAAGTAAAGATCCGTCATCGGGAGATGTTCGCAAAGCGACCTCATGGGGAAATCTTGGTTCCCGGAGTCTCAACCGTTCTCGGAGCAACTGTTTGCATTCTTCCTATTGTTTGTAAACCTCAGAAAGAAATTTCACCTTTATTTTTGCAAGTAAATTCATTTTTATTTTATGAAAACATTTGTTTCAAGAAAATGACTGTTTAAACTTAAAATGCATTTCAAGAAACTGAATAAGACTAGATTGCAAAGGAAAAGCACAAGGCTCAAATTATTATATATGGAATGGTAACCAGCCAAATGCTTGATTCCATGGAGTATTTACAAAGTTGGAAATTGGTAATTTTCGGGAAAAGGGATACGATGAAACGTGACGACCGTTATCTTTCCCTTCCACTCCGAGTTGCGCTGTATTCGTGCTTCGTAAAAGATGACCTACTGCTGATGAATACTATGGATTTTGAATGATCAAGTTTGTCCTGAACACAGTTACTTGCCATATATCCCTAACTTTTGCGTAAACTACCCCTTTCGGGTTTTAAGTCTACCGGGATTGATATATATATATATTTTTTTATGTCTCTAATTTTTTGCCTGAATCGCCCTTTCGGGTTTTCGATTCACCGAGACGCTCTTTTTTGCCTAAGTCGCTCTTTGCGAGTTTTCAACTTAGCGAGCTGTTCTTTTGATTATTTAGGCGAAGTATTTCTTGACTGCGTCGACGTTCACAGGACGGGTGAATTCTTCTCCATCCATAGTCGTGAGTATTAAGGCTCCTCCTGAGAAAGCTCTCTTGACCACGTAGGGGCCATCATAATTGGGAGTCCATTTTCCTCTCGAATCTGTGAGAAAAGATTGAATCTTTTTGAGTACAAGGTCGCCTTCTTTGATTGTGCGAGGTCGAACCTTTTTGTCGAAAGCTTTCTTCATTATTTGTTGATATAGCTGACCGTGGCATAAAGCTGTCATGCGCTTTTCTTCGATTAAGTTCAATTCATCGAATCTGCTTTGACACCACTCGGCTTCTGTTAATTTTGCTTCCATCAAGACTCTCATTAATGGAATCTCAACCTCTATAGGTAGGACTGCCTCCATGCCATATACAAGGGAGAAAGGAGTTGCTCCAGTCGAAGTACGTACTGATGTACGGTAACCATGAAGAGCATACGGGAGCATTTCATGCCAATCCTTGTAAGTGATGACCATCTTCTGAATGATTTTCTTGATGTTTTTGTTAGCTGCTTCTACAGCTCCATTCATCTTTGGTCTGTAAGGAGATGAGTTGTGATGTTCGATCTTGAATTCTTCACAAAGCTCCTTCATCATTTTGTTATTCAAATTTGACCCATTGTCAGTGATTATCTTGCTAGGAATGCCGTAGCGACAGATGATGTGATTCTTGATAAACCTGACGACAACTTGTCTTGTAACGTTTGCATATGAAGCTGCTTCAACCCATTTGGTGAAATAGTCTATGGCTACCAAGATGAAGCGATGTCCGTTGGACGCTTTTGGCTCGATCATTCCAATCATGTCGATTCCCCGCATGGAGAAAGGCCAAGGGGAAGAGAGTATGTTGAGAGAGATGGTGGCACATGAATTCTATCGGCGTAGATCTGACATTTGTGACACCTCTTTGCGTACTGGTAGCAATCTGACACCATTGTCAGCCAATAATATCCTGCTCTCAGTATTTTCCTTGTCATGGTATGTCCATTGGTGTGAGTACCAAAGGAACCTTCATGTATTTCTCTCATGAGTATTTCTGCTTCTTTTCTGTCAACGCATCTGAGCAGAACCATGTCGAAGTTTCTCTTGTACAGAACATCTTCATTCAGGAAGAATCTACAAGCTAACTTTCTCAAAGTCTTTCTATCTTTCTTTGATGCCCCAAGAGGGTAATCTTGTTTTTGAAGAAAGTTCTTGATATCGTAATACCACGGTTTGTCGTCGATGAATGCTTCTACTGTGAACACATGAGCGGGCCTATCCAGGCGCATAACATCGATCTGAGGAATGTCATTCCAATGATTTATCCTAATCATGGAAGAGAGTGTGGCTAATGCATCAGCCAAATTG